>NW_011494921.1:2981201-3025288 GCF_000754665.1 Bison bison bison | reverse complement strand
TAGTACAGCCACTATGGAGAACAGTGTGGAGATTCCTTAAAAAACTGGAAATAGAACTGCCTTATGACCCAGCAATCCCACTGCTGGGCATACACACCGAGGAAACCAGAATTGAAAGAGACACGTGTACCCCAATGTTCATCACAGCACTGTTTATAATAGCCAGGACATGGAAGCAACCTAGATGTCCATCAGCAGATGAATGGAAAAGGAAGCTGTGGTACATATACACAATGGAGTATTACTCAGCCATTAAAAAGAATACATTTGAATCAGTTCTAATGAGGTGGATGAAACTGGAGCCTATTATACAGAGTGAAGTAAGCCAGAAAGAAAAACACCAATACAGTATACTAATGCATATATATGGAATTTAGAAAGATGGTAATGATAACCCTGTATGTGAGACAGCAAAAGAGACACAGATATATAGAACAGTCTTTTGGCCTCTGTGGGAGAGGGCGAGGGTGGGATGATTTGGGAGAATGGCATTGAAACATGTATAATATCACATAAGAAATGAATCACCAGTCCAGGTTTGATGCAGGATACAGGATGCTTGGGGCTGGTGCACTGGGATGACCCAGAGGGATGGTACAGGGAAGGAGGTGGGAGGGGGGTTCAGGATGGGGAATATGTGTACACCTGTGGCAGATTCATGTTGATGTGTGGCAAAACCAATACAATATTGTAAAGTAATTAGCCTCCAATTAAAATAAATAAATTTAAATTAAAAAAAATGTTTTTATCTTCAAAACACACATACATCTGTTAAAATAACCTGCTTTCATACACACATGCATATACACATAAAGAAAGCAGGTAAGGAAAAGTGAGGACAGAATCTATTTTATTATTTTGTATTCTCTTGCCCTCATATAGTCTATAGGACCTTTGCTTTCTGAGAATTTTGGTCTCAGGACATTAATGTTTGTGCATATACATAATTACATCTATTTCCATACATATATGTATACATACATTTGTGTACATAATGTGTGCTTATATATGATTTATATATTCTTACATATTTGTACACATGCCTAATTTTTCAAAAAATGTTTCCTTTTATTCATAAAAGTAATACATATTCAGATACACAACTCAGTTACTAGTTAACCAAATACTCTTTGGAATCAAGTTGACTTCATCTAGAGTCTAAGCTCTGACCTTCACTAGCTAGGTGACTTTGAGAAAGTCACTTAATATCCCTTAGCCTTAGTTTCCTCATTAAAATGCAAATAATAACAGAACCTATCTAATATAGTTATTGGGAAGATTAGTTAAGACATTGTAATTAGATTACCAATAAAATCATGGTATTCAGTGCATGCTAGCTGTTAAAATCACCCTTAATCCCACACTCATAGACAGCTACTGTTCATATTGGGTAGAAATATAGTTATAGCAGTAATACAAACATAGATATAGTGATAGATTGTTTCAACTGTATTTCCTTTTGTATTTGTCTGTTTGGCATTCATTCATCACAGTTATATTATCTATGTGTGTGCATGTTCAGTCATGTCCAAATCTATGAGACCCCATGGACTGTAGCCCACTAGGCTCCTCTCTCCATGGGATTTTCCAGGCAAGAATACTGGAGTGGGTTGCCATTTCCTCCTCCAGGGGACAGGGATTGAACCTGCATCTCCTGTGTCTCCTGCATTGCAGCCAGATTCTTTACCACTTGAGCCACTGGGAAAACCCATTTTTATCTATAGTTTCTTATTTTCTGTATTCTTGAGATTCTGGCATCTATGGCCTCCGTGACATCAGAAAGTCTACTTCTCCCAGAGCTAGCCAATTCTTAGAGATAGCAAAGGGTTAAACACAGAGCATGCCTTTTGTTTGCAAACCAACCACTAGTGTGATGCTAAGCTTCACTTTCATAATAATTTCTGTATCTCTGTTCATGCAAGTTCAAGCTCAGTGACCTGGAAACTGTTCCAGAGGTTGAGAATCAGAAAACATTTTCCATCAGGCTTGTGTATGTATGAGTGTGCACTCTTTAATAATACTGCCTTGGAAACTTAGGCTGTTTCAGAGCTATTGACATCTAGATAATTTTGAAGGCGCTATGTGGCAGGGTACCCAAATCAGTGTTGGTGTAGATATACGGTCTTCAAATCTAATAATAGGACTTCAGTTCAGTTCAATTCAGTTGCTCAGTCGTGTCTGATTCTTTGCAACCCCATGAATCACAGCACACCAGGCCTCCCTGTCCATCACCAACTCCCGGAGTTCACCCAGACTCACGTCCGAGTCGGTGACGCCATCCAGCCATCTCATTCTCTGTCGTTCCCTTCTCCTCCTGCCCCCAACCCCTCCCAGCATCAGAGTCTTTTCCAATGAGTCAACTCTTCGCATGAGGTGGCCAAAGTACTGGAGTTTCAGCTTTAGCATCAATCCTTCCAATGAACACCCAGGACTGATTTCCTTTAGAATGGACTGGTTGGAGATATAAAATTCCATTTTTTGATATAAATTTCATTATGATTGTTATTATTATTTTTGGTAGGTGATGGCAGGAGTCATTTAACCTAGTGCTATTGCAGAAAGAAAGGCATAAAGCACCAAGCAAATGTTTTGGAGAGCATGTCCTATAACAATCTGTGTGCTGAGCTGGGTGGGCACTTATTTGGGAGTTCTGACACTGGGCACCTCCGTGACTGTAGTCAGCCTGAGCACGTGGATGGGCACTTACTTGGGAGTTCTGACACTGGCACCTCCGTGACTGTAGTCAGCCTGAGCATGTGGCAGTCACCGTGTCCAGGTCCTTTGCTGGAGAAGCTGTTGAAGGAGGCAGTCCCCAGAAAGCAGTGAGATCATGTCCTTTTTACAGGCGTGATTACTTGGAAATGGCGAAGGGGAAGTACACATACAGGTTTAATTTGCCACTGGAATTTAAATACGCTATAAGGATTTTTTTTGAAATTATAAAAGAAAGTGTCTTTTTTTTTCTTACTTTGGAATTCCTTCACTTACTCCATACTTTGCTCCAGCATGAGTAACAAGAACACTCAACTCATACAGTTTGGAAGTAATTTTGCAACATTTTAATGATTCATACTTTGGTTTCTCTTATCTCTGTTTTTATTCTCTACTTTTTCATTCACTGACCCTTTGGTTAAAACATAGATCTCAGGTCCTGCCAAGACTGGAAGAAATCTAATTCAAAACACCTGACACAAAGGTTGACCATGACGCTCATCCACAGATTCAGTTTATTCTCATAGGTAATGAGGGATGTTTTAGCAAAGTACAAAAACAAAGTCATTTTGTATTACTTATTAATAACTGCCTCTTCTGCAGAGTATTTATGGGAGCATACACAAGAACATAAATACTAAAACATAGCTAAGAATACAGAATCAGACTGAGGGTAGAAATAAGATCCGGGAAAAAGGCACGTATATCGCAACCATGAATTTCGTGTGACTGCTACAGTGAACTTCAAATTTATTTTTGGAGAAATGGGAACATTATTGTCAAAGTCTCTTTATCACAGAAGAAGCAACATGCGTGTTCATCCGATGCTGTAGATTATTTTAAAAGTACTCTGACTCCCTGAAGAAAAAAACTCGAACCAAGCCTCTGGCTGAAGCAGTGTTGAGAAGATAGCTTGCATAATGCAGAGACATATTGGAATTAGCAACTTGAACGTTTTGTCATTAGGCTGGCAAAATGTTCACACACAACCCTGAGGCATTTTGGTATTCTTAGTGAACATAATAACAGTGTAACAAGACCACCACCACTGACAATAGCCCTTCCATAACAAGTAGTCTTCTAATACATTATTTTGAGCACTTTACATTTTAAAATTTGTCAAACTCTCACAGTGATCCTATGATCCACATATAATTTACAGTCTCTTGTTTTATGGGGAAGAAAACTGAGATCCAGAAAGGTCACTTATCTTGCAGGGATGATCACTCAGTAAGTGACAGAGCCGAAGTCATTATTTATCCTGCCTATAATTCACAGAACCACTATCTGGAAGCTGCTTGACTTTTACAGAAGGGAGATGAAAGAGGAGATGAAAGCGTAGAGTACTGTGTACGTTATTATAGTTACTACTTTGTAGAAAAAAACCTGAGAGAAGAAAAGTGAAGGTGAAGCCGTTTTCACTCAGCTCAGGCACACAGAACACAGGGTCTACGTTTGTTTGGACCAGTCATTTTTGTTTTATTTTCCAACCTGCCCTGGATTTATGGAGTGAACAAACACCAGTGTGGATAGAGCATCCCCTAGAAGGAGGAGTAACTTGAACTGCACGCCTGTCACTGTTGCTGTGACAGCAGTGCTGAGACAGTGGGCTTCGTGAAAGTTATAATATAGGACAAGAAAATATGTTTGCAACAGGATACGAAGAATTATTTTATTAACTAGTTCGTAGGTGGCTCTTTAAAACCAAGCTAGGTCCATATTAAGCAGCACTGGGCTTTTTGCTTAATTAAGTCTAGATTTGCGTCTCTTAAAGAAATGAGGCTGTGGGTTATTTCCCTTATTACTCTACCACTAAACAGATTATATAAATTAAACATAATGCCTCACAGTTCGTTTTCCACTTTCATTTTTTTTTCTATCTTTTAATAGTCCCTTATTAGACTATATCAATCCATGTGTTTATGAAATGTAATATCATTACTAAATACTCATGATTTTGTCTTTTTTTCCTGTGATTGTAAAAGAAGTTTAAAAAGGCAGGAAGTATCTAGTAAATTTTTTATAAATTTTATATTTTTAATGCAGTGCTTTAACTTTTTTATTTAATGGGAAAAGAAGATATGTGATAGGATGAATTAAAGAGTATAAAAGAGATAAAGTAAGATTGAGAGGAAGAAGAAGCAATTATGCCTCTGGTAAATGTTAATGTTGCTGTAATTGAGCACAAATTTAGTTCTTATCTCCTGTAGCTAAGGCAAAAATGGAAAGTAATTACTTATAGAACTTATCTTCTTGTTTCCATAGCAACTTATGTATATCTCTAGCATTCAATTTATTGCATTGTTTCAGAATTAGCTTTCCCACTAAACTGAGTTCCTTGAGGTCACAGACTCTGCTTACCCAAAATAATTTCTCCAAGAAATACCTATGATTTTACCACGACAAACTGAAACTCATTGTCTAGACAGACAGATAATTTCTGTCTTCACTTCCAAGTTTTCACAGCTATACAAATTTTTCTTACTAAATCTGAAGGGGAGTTTGCTTCTTGTAATATTATGAGAGGTCCATTGGGTAGGTGGTTGGATGGCATTACCACATAGATGGACATGAATCTGAGCAAGCTCCAAGAGTTGGTGATGGACAGGGAAGCCTGGCATGCTGCAGCCCATGGGATTGCAAAGAATCGGACACGATTGAGTGACTGAACTGACCGATTGGGTAGAACATCAGAGTGTGTCCTCAACAAGTTTTATAGAAAATCCAAATATTAGGAATTGAAATCCAAATATCCATTTCCTGTAGTGAAATCTAATTGATTTGAGAGCCTAATATTAAAGCACCCATCAGAGTAGTGACTTACAAGAAGCAAACTTAGGAGCTGCACACACAGAGACGTTGGGCAGTTTTAGTTAATTCAGAGGTGAAACTGTATACTTAGAGAATTGTGGGTTATGGATTTACATGTGTGTTCCGTGAACCTTGAGGGTTCTGCAGGACTTCAGAATTCACTAAAGAGTAAGGAAGAGATGGGAGCTTTTGATGTTCCAGATGACAAATCACTTTCAAACAGAAGATGTATTCTTCAGTCAAGTCCAACTCTTAGCAACCCCATGGATGGTAGCCCACCAGGCTCCTCTGTCTAATGAATTCTCCAGGAAAGAATACCAGAATGGTTGCCATTCCCTTCTCTAGGGGATCTTCCTGACCCAGGGATCAAACCTGGGTCTCCTACTTACAGGCAGATTCTTTACCACCAGAGCCACCAGGAAGCCCTCAATCTGACTAATGTATTGTTTCTGTATAAATGTAACTACAGAAAACTGCATTGCTAAACAAACATACAGGCAAATGAGTTTGAAAGATAATGAGTTTAAATATTTAGATGGATGCTATGTACCTTGCAGGGGTGATTCTCAAACCTGGCTGGTCAATCTGTTCAGCTGGGGGGCCTTTCTATATCCACAAGTATGAAGGTCCTGCCCCTTAGAAATTCTGATCTATTAAGTACAAGTTAGAGCACAAAAATTTGTTCTAAAAAATTAAAAAAAAAAAAAAACTCTTCAGAGGCTTCTGCAATCACTCAGCTTAGTGGAACCCACTGCTTCTACCACGTCCAAATCCATAGTCTGTATGGACAGCTATTAAGAGGTGAAAGGCTGGATTGTGTTCATTTAAAAAATAGTCACAACCAAAAGCTGAGGTATGTTTTATTCAGCAGAAAACTGTCAGACTTAGGCCCCGGAGGCAGCGTCTCAAGTAGCCCTGAGAGAACTGCTCTAGGAGGTGAGGGGAGGAGCCAGGTCACCTAGAAGTTTTGCAACAAAGGACGGGTAGTCTGAACATCAAAAGATTATTGTTCGTTAAAGAACACCAGGTATCCCAAGTTGAGGAGTTTAGCGCTTTTCTGTGTATGGGAAGATGCAGGATCTGGGCTCACTGAAATCGTTCCTTTCGTGAGCATCTCACGTGCATCTCAGCTATCTGGGGCCAGGATCTCGTGTTTTTCACATCCTGAGCTCCCTTGAGGTTCACCACAGGGAGTGGCTGCAGTCTGACGGCTGTCCGGTCACAAGTATTCCTCTCCTTCCTGAGAGCCCTTAGGGCTCACCCGCTCACGTTGGAGGACCGCAATTGCTGACGACTATGGCATCTTTGTTTGCTGATGTGGCAAGAAATATTCCATTTTCCAACTGTATGTGTTAATACCATCCCCAAATAGCACATATATGGTATTTAGTATTAATTTTTAAGGAGGAAAACCATTAGTTTTGAATCAAATGGAGACTGTTTCCAAAAGACACAATGCAAATGAAACATGGTAACTACCATGTGAGAAAATGGAGCTAGGAGACTAAGTGCTGTTCTTTTTTTCTAATGACAAAATTGTTTATTTGTGAGCCAAAGTGAGTTGGCCAAAGTTTGGAAGTGAGCCAAAGTGAGTTTGGAAGTGAGCCAAAACTTAAGTTGGCTTGCATTGTCAGGAAAAACTGTAAATAATCAAAACAAAAGATGTGAAGATAGTAAAATTGCACTAAAAGTAGGAAGGATTTTCATCTGTAACATGAATGTTATTTTCAACATAATGTATAGTATTTATCATTGCTCTGCATAATTAAGAGTTCTAAGTAAATATTTTAAATGCATTGGTATAACATTTCTGCTCTTGACAAAGTCTAACCCAAGGACCAGTTGGTGAGTTAGCATCAGTAATCAACATTTCTACAATGAATATGTGTGCAGGTATAAGCATCTTCTATAAGAAGCAGATGTAGATAAAGCAAATGTACATTGCTTTATGAAATTATGCAGGAAATTTAAAATTTAGGAATATCAGCCTCTATCTCCTAGGAGCCTAATGACTGCACATTACCCAGAAAGATGGGGCAAATATTGTAATAACACATTATCGATAATAATAATGGCTAACATATCCTGAGTTCTTACTGTATGACCAACAGTGTGCCAAGTGATACACATACATTCATCCCTTGGTATCCTCAGGCATATTGGCTCCAGATCTCTCACAGATATCAACATCCATGGATGCTCAAGTCCCTTTATAATATAAAATGGCGGAGTACTTGCCCATAACCTATGCATATTCTCCTCTGCACTTTAAATTATCTCTGGAATATTTATACCTGATTAAAGTAAATGCTATGTAAATAGTTGTAAATACAATGTAAATGTTATGGAAATGGTTGCTGATGCAAAAAAATTTAACTTTTTCTTTTTAAAACTTTTTGAAATTTGTTTTAGAATATTTTTGATTATTATTCATTGAATTCGAAGATGCAGAACCCTGGGGTTACAGAGGGCTGACTGCACAGGCTATCTTTAATATCACAATGACCAGATGACATAGATATAGTATAATTCTACTAGTTGCTCAAATGGTAAAGAATCTGCCTGCAATGCAGGAGATCTGGTTTCGATCCCTGGGTCAGGAAAGATTCCCTGTTGGAGGAAATGGCAACCCACTTCAGTATTCTTGCCTGGAGAATTCCATGGGGAGTTCCTGGACAGAGGAGCCTGGCAGGCTACAGTCCATAGGGTCACAGTCAGACACAACTGAGTGAGTAACATACCCACACACAATGATAAGAAGTCAGTCTTTATAGAAGCTAGTCAGTAAGTAGTAGGCTGGGACCTGAACCCTTGCAGACTTAAAAACTCTTTGATCGGCTCCTGGGGGAAAATAAACACCTGAATTAAACACTTTCATTACTGTTGTGGTTGAAAAACACACATGAAAATGTCTAAGATGTTGTAGGTGCCCCCAGAATAATGCTCTGCAATAGCAATCATAGATTGAGAAAGAGTCGCTGCGTTTTTTAAAAAAATGATTCTGTAATATATATCTAATAGTGAGCAGTCCAATCCTTCACTGAGTGTTTATTATTTGACTTTTTTTTAGCACTTCAGAAAAATAGAATTTATAGTCCTGAAAACCATTTGATGTCGTTTCTTTAAAATAAACTTAAAAGTAATCTTTTCGCTTTTGATCTTAAATTTTAAAATGCCCTTGGAATGAAAACACGACAATTTTGACTACATGAGACACACAATCAATTGAATCGAACCTGGTTTTTAAATTGCCCTTCTCAAAAGGGAAAACTAATTTAATCATTCAAAGTGGGCCAATTTTGTGTTGAGACAAACTTTAATCTTTAATAGATTGAAATAAGTGTTCTGATGAACAAATAACATAGTGTATCAGTATAAGACCAGTTATAAAAGATGTGCATACATAGAGGATCTGTCTGATCAAGAAAATCAACAAGGAAAAATAAACAATCTAGCCTGTAGAAGGTATTTAATAAATATTTGTTGGCTGATGAATTATTTATTTTATATGTGTGACTCAACTATGTGATGTCAAAATTTTTCCTACAAGGTCATACTACTGATATTAACATAATACAGCTACTAACTTGGGCCTTCCTGATACAAGGAAGATGGAAAAAATTTAAAATAGTGTAGAAGAACTGAAAAAAAAATTAAGGAAAAAAAAGCCAGGGAATTTAAAGATTTGGTATGTTTGTGCAACCTCAGGTACTTCACAGAGGGTCAGTTATGTCTGACCCTCTGTGACCCCATGGACTGTAACCCTCCAGGCTCCTCTGTCCATGGGGATTCTCCCGGCAAGAATAACTGGAGTGGGTTGCCATTTCCTCCCCCAGGAGGTCTTGCAGATCCAGGGATTCAAGGCTAGTCTCTCTTGTCTCCTGCATTAGCAGTCAGACTCTTTATCACTGGTGCCACCTGGAAAGCCCTAGCTATGTATGGTGAGTTTGAAAGTCAGAAGTCATATTCTCTAAACATGGAAAGCCGCTACCAGTCTGGGAGATGGTCAGTTTCCGTCATAAGTGCAATGCAGGGGTGAGTGAGTGGCAGCAAACTCGATCAGTGATGGAGAGAGGCCCTGCAAACAATGAAGCTGTTGGATTTTCCAACTGTGATGATGCCCACCAGAGTGATTTGGATGTTTGGAGAGTTGGTAAACATATAATGTGTTTTATTCACCTCCTTTATACCCCATCAGTGAGTGAGGGATTCCTTCACTAGACATATGGGGATGGCTAACGCTTGACACCCAACACTTGACAGATGAGATCACATCAGTTTATTAGTCACATATACTCACAGCCTCAGGGAGGACTGCTATTCCATGCAAGGCCACCCTGGGGCTGCACTTGGGAACAGAGCTATCAACCAGGGGCCAGGGAGGCAGGTTTTGAACCATCAAGAAGGTGAGGTGATCCCTGGTTCTCACTCAAGGATGTGACTGGCTTCCCAGCTAGCAGCGAACTAAAACACCCTAATCTGGAACTAAGCAGGAACCGCTCCAGGTCCCTTTAATAAGGAAGGTCATTCAGCTAAGGGGCCTTATTCTTAGGAACAGAGTCAGGAGAAATTGGGCCATTCAAAGCCCTCTCAGTTTCACCAGGTATTATGGTAGCACTTAATGTGCTGTTGCTGCTCAGTCACTGTTGTGTTCGAATTTTTGAGACCCCAGGGACTGTAGCCCGCCAAGCTCCTCTGCCCATAGGATTTCCTAGGGAAGAATACTGGAGTGGGCTGCTGTTTATTTCTCCAGGAGATCTTCCCAATCCAGGGACTGAACCCTAGTCTCCTGCACTGGCAGGTGGATTCCCTACCACGGAGCCACCGAGGATGCCTGGCACTAAACAGTGCGTCCTAACTTTAGTCCTTATACCATATGATGATGTAAAGCATCTCAAAGAATGAACATTTTATTCCACACTTTTACTAACAGAGTGAATTGCAAAGTGGCCTTAGTTGGATAGGAAACATCTCTTTTTCCCCTTGAACAGAGGTGAAATGAAGGGAAATATACAGAGCTTTTGGCACTCTGTACCCAGGGCTTCCCCAAGGCTCAGCTGTAAAGAAGCCACCTGCAGTGCAGGAGACCCAGTGGACTCAGCTTCAGTCTCTTGGTCAGGAAGATCCCCTGGAGGAGGGCATGGCTACCCACTCCAGTACTCTTGCCTGAAGAGTCCCATGGACAGAGGAGCCTGGTGGGCTGCGGTCCATGGGGTCGCAAAAGAGTCAGACACGACTGAGCAGACGTGTGCACTTCCCACCTCTGGGCCCCTTTGACCTGCTGACATCTTCTTGAACTGTTTTCCTCCTGTTTTCATGCTATTTCTCTGGTTTACTTTGGCACCTGGGAAGAGCTAGCTTTAATCAGATGCTTGTCTTTCATTCAAATGTTGGTCCATTCTTTATGCTCATCAGAACTTGATTTCTCTTGGGTCAGTATCTTCCATGTATGTGCCGTGGCATAAGGAGAGTGAGACTTTGAACAACTAGACCTGGGCTCTGGTGTTAAGTCCGATGTTCACTGTGTGAACTTCAGCAACCGCCTTCATAGCTCTGGAGCTGAGTGCTTCCATTTGTTGGACTAATTAGTTGAACTGCGATCTCTAAGGTGTCTTGTAGTTTCTCCATCTCATGCCTCTGAATCTGTTCGTCAGAGGGCTGGACCTCAGGCATAGTTTAAGATAAATTAAAAGTTTAATTTTAATTTTAATGTAAAAGGCTTCCTTCTTGAGCTAAGGCTGACTCCAGTTTTGAAGTCTATGTGCCCAAGGGATATCACCTGCTTCTACTGACTATCTGGACCTCATTTCGGATTTCATTCCAGATTTTCTATCCTGCCTTTGACAGACTCTGGCTTTGGTTTTTCTTCTGGAATTGTTCTTTCCCCACTCAACCCCCACTCATTAAAAAAAAAAAAAAAAAAAAGATTATCTTTCTTCCTGCTCAGATTTCCAGTCCGAGAGTTTAATTGGGGTTTGTATTAAGGCAACTGTATTAACTGGTGGCTGGAAGGAAAGTCTCTAATTAAGCCTTGTGGGGATGAATAGACCTTGAATTGGATATAATTTGGAGTAGCTTCACCTAGGTGCCTGCCTGCTTTGCTTCCTAATAAATTCATTTGTACTGGCAGTCATTGTTGGGGGACCAGTTTTCTTTCTTTTTCTCCACAATTACCATTCCCTGGTATCTCAGCTGGTAAAGAACCTGCCTGCAATGCAGGAGACCCCAGTTTGATTCCTGGGTCCAGAAGATCCCCTGGAGAAGAGATAGGCTACCCACTCTAGTATTCTTGGGCTTCCGTGGTGGCTCAGCTGCTAAAGAATCTGCCTGCAATGTGGGAGATCTGGGTTTGATCCCTGGCTTGGGAAGATCCCCTAGAGAAGGGAAAGGCTACCCACTCCAGTATTCTGGCCTGGAGAATTCCATGGATTATACAGCCCATGGAGTCACAAAGAGTCGGACATGACTGAGCAACTTTCACTTCATTTCACTTCACCATTCCTGAAGTATTTCATTAAATAGTCTTGGTTGGATGTAGTAAAAATCAGCCTTGGTGTCTACTATTGCTGATACTTAATTTTATTCAGCCTTGACTTCAAAGTAGATGGTTTCAAAGGGTCTTGTATAAGGAACTAGTCTTGTTTAATATTCTTTTTATCTTTTATTGATACAGAGAAGAAACCCAATAAAGGACGAAACTAAATGTGATTAAATGAATTCTCATAGGAAAGAATTTAAAAAACTGACCTTTTAAAAGTAAACTGTTGAGATTTAATTGCATGTGTTTAATATTGTTGTTGCTGTTCCGTTGCTAATTTGTGTCTGACTCTTTGCTGCCCCAGGGATTGCAGTGCGCCAGGCTTCCCTGTCCTTCACTCTTCTCTGGAGTTTGCTCCAACCCATGTCCACTGAGCCGGTGATGCCATCCAACCATCTCATCCTCTGTCACCCACTTCTCCTCCTGCCTTCCATCTTTCCCAGCATCAGGGTCTTTTCTAGTGAGTCGGCTCTTCCCGTGAGGTAGCCAAAATATTGGAGCTTCAGCTTCAACATCAGTCCTTCCAATGAATATTCAGGGTTGACTGGTTTGATCTCCTTACAGTCTGAGGGACTCTCAAGAGTCTTCTCCAGCACCACAATTTGAAAACAGCAATTCTTCGGCACTCAACCTTCTTAGCTCATTATTACTGGTACACTGGGATTGTTAATTGGATGTAATGATATTTAAAATTTAACACTGTTATTGAATAATTGTAAAACTTTTTAATGATATGAATGTAATAACAGGATGATTTAATAATAAATTTCATCATTATTTAAGCTCCCAATAGAAAAATTAAACCTTGACCGGGTTTGGTAAGGTCTTTCTATAAAATTCAAAGCTAAGGAAAAGAGAGAAGTTTTAACTTTCAAGGGCAATGAAGAGCTTTGGAAATGCAGACCATTATTCTGATCAATACAGCTCACAACTTCCTGTTCTGAGAGGAAGGCAGAAGTAGTGCTGAGTAGTTTAAGGACTTGTTGAGACTTCCAGGTGAATCAGTCAGGGGGCACTTAGGAATAAAGTCATTCAAAATATTGCACATTAGCTTCTAATTTGCCTATCCCACTTTGGATCAGCTAGCAGAAAATGTACACATATTTTGATTTCAGAATGATTCAGAAGAACAAAGCTCATGCTTCTCAAGGGAAGGATTTGACTATCTCTGTGACACTTGAGGTTTCTGTTGCTGGTGTGCATTCCTGCTAAGCTTGCCTCAGGAAATCACTGCAGGACTAGAAATATACATCTTTGTGCCAAGCAACCAGCATAGGAATAGAGTATGAGCTTCGCAGTTAAACAGATACATGTGAAATCTGTCTTCTCTGTTTACTGTGTGCCTTTAAGATTTTTGCTTGACCTCTCTGAGTTCCAGGTATCTCATGATACTTACCAATACCATAACTTTGCCCCGTGAGAGAAATACTGTAAAAGGCAGTGTCTAGAATATTTTAAGGCTTTTACAAATAGTACTTAATATTATTTTACTCACAGAAATTCTAGCTATGATACTCCTCTCCATGAAAAACTTAGTCTAATTATCTTGTATTATGAGAATAATCTTAGCCTGCTGTGAAGCAATAACCTAGCATGAAACCCAGCGGAGTAAATCATTACTAAACTGCTAGACTGGTTTTCTCCCTTATTCGAAATTTGATCCCCAAGGTCACCTGGGTGGCAGCCCAAACGAAGTCTGAGGTTAGAGACTGTTAAGTTACTTTGATTTTGAGAAAGGGCAAGTTATAAATTATAACTTTATAAATTTATGAAGACCAAGAAAATAAATATTTTTATAATACAACTATTGTTTACTTCTCTGGCCTTTTTATGCTTCTAAATGATAATTTAACGAATATACTTTGCATTTAGGGTGCATGCTACATCAGTATTTTTTTTTTCCTAAACAGATTAATGCAATATTAGGAGTTGAAGAAAGTCATAAACATTCATATCATTTTAAGCACACCGTAATAAAAGCCATCATCTTGTGGGTCACTTTTTTAAATTACTATTTTATAGAATAAATTCATTTATGAAAAGTTAACTGCTAATCTTTTTAAATTAAGTGATACCGCATAGATAAAAGTCATCTGTAGATGTTTAGTTTGTCCATTGAAAGGTTAAGATAATGACCTTTGATTTTGAAAAAGGGCAAGTTATAAATTATAACTTTATAAATTTATGAAGACCAAGAAAATAAATATTTTTATAATACAACTAATGAAACACATTCACAACCCTAGGTTATCCAAAAATCTGTTTTCTTTCTTCAACCTTTCCCTTGAGGTAAAGGACTATATTTTTAAACTGAAGACTAGAGTACAAAAGTGGGTACTGAAGTTTTGTGTTATAGCTGATTGTTAGAGATCAGCGAGGAAGCATAATTTGGATGCAGGGGAAAAAAAGCACTTTTAGGATATTTCTGGTTGCAGGACAAATGTTATATGAAATCTTTTAGGTCAAAAGTATTCCAGGACTTCCCTAGTGGAGCAGTGGAAAAGCATCCGCCTGCCAACACAGGGGACATGGGCTCGGTCCCTGGTCTGGGAAGATTCCACGTGCCTCGGAGCAACTGTAGCCCGCCTGCCCAACTACTGAGCTGGCCCTCTAGAGCCCAGGCTCTGCGATCAGAGAGGCCGCTGCAGCGAGAGCCCTCTCACAACTGGTGAGCAGACCCCACTGGCCACAACCAGAGAAAGCCTGCGTGCAGCCACAAGGCCCAGTGCAGCCAAAAACAAATACGCAAATAAATGAAAAGTCAGCTTCTCAGAAAGAAAACAATTGTAAGTAGGTGTTCAGTGATGTGGTGGTGACTGTGGGGGAGGGGAAGCCTTCTGTGGTCCTGATTGATTAGGTCTCCATCTTCAGGGAGCTTATGCCTCTGGACTGTGCACTTCACAAGTTATTTCAGAGTATTTTTTTCCTCTCCCCTCTGGTGAGGCAGGATGGCTGCATTAGATTAGTGTTGGGAACAGGCATACTTCAGAGACATTGTGGAGTTGGTTCCTACCACTGTGATAGACTGAATATTTTAATGAAAAAGCCACATGAATTTTTTTTGACTTCTCAGTGCATACGCAAGGTATACTGCTGTATTATATTATTCAATAGCATTGATTTACTGGATTTGATGGGATTAGAGAATATGATAAATATATACACATCTGCATGTATATTCCATTGGCATGCACATCTCCACATGTACACTGAGACTTGCTCCTGTGCACACACCATGATCCGCCCAGACGTATCACACCAGCCACAGTACAGTGCCCGTGTCGCTGCCTGGACACACCAGGACAGGAATGCCCCTGCATCTCCATACACCAGGTGTGTCGGGACACAAGCAGGCACACCAAGGGGCCATCGCGACATGACTGGATGTTGGGCCGCTGCCTGGATTGAGGCGCACAAGGATGAGCCCCTGTTGGAAACGCCGGCCTCTCGACACACCAGGGAACGTCTGGACACAGCGCCCACACAGACGCGCACCTGTGACAGCCTTGGTATCGCAACCCATTCCTCCTATCGTGACAGAAGGAACCATGTTGAGACGCCTGAACCTGTTTCGAGGCCTCTCCAATCGTCGACGCGTGACCACACCACGTGTGGTCCCTTGTCCTGGACCCGAGTGCCCCCCATGCCCGACCCCAGGCCAGGCAGGCCCCCCGCATGGAGACACAATGCGTATCGAGCCCCTCCAGCATGTCGAGACAGAAAACCACACCGCGGCCAAACCCTTTCTGCAGCGGCACGCACACTATTGCAACCCACCACCCCAGGCTACCGCACGCCCTCTTGTGTTGTGACCTAAGGGGGCCGCGAAACAGGGAGGTGCCCCAACACAAAGCCTGTTGCAACAAGCACGCAGAGCCACCCCGGAGACGCCAGCACACAGCGATGTGTCAGAGCCTGCCACGTGGATTGCGAGAGCGCGTCACGATGGAGGTGGTGTCACAGCGCCCCCCGGGGGGGCAGGATGGATTTTCTATGTTCTGACACGCACACGTGTGATTTTTTCTGGAAAAATGTGGTCTTACAGGCTAGGGGCTTAGCTCCAGGCAGAACCCAGCTAGGTCGCCTGGCCCAGCTAGGTCTGCCCTGTAGAGGATAGCCAACTGCACTGGGAGCCTGAATGCTGCGGGTGGTGCTCACACAGAGAGGAGCTTACCAGTGCCCCCGCTTCTGGCTCAGCTGGTAAAGCATCCGCCTGCAATGCGGGAGACCTGGGCTCCATCCCTAGGTTGGGAAGATTCCCCTGGAGAAGGGAACGGCTCCCCACTCCAGTACTCTAGCCTGGAGAATCCCATGCGGTTGCAGAGTCAGACGTGACTGAGGGCTTTTCACTTTCAGAAATGGGCAAGAAAGACAGTGAACGCTTGTCCCAGAACTCATGAGAAGTTTGCTTTGGAGTTCCGCATTGCCAGCACCTTATTAACAAACAGAATGAACGGCTTTGTTAAATGAGTCACCCATCTGGCAACATCTCATGTAGCATGCACAGAGGTTTTCTGGTTTGGAAGTTTGTATTTACCATCACAAGGTAGAGAAGGGCTGTGTAACATCTATTATATCCTAAGTCTTAATTCTACTAAGACATTTTATTCTAATTTAAATACAGTCTCAGAAAGTCTTTATTATTTTTATCAAGTTCCCCTTTTCACCAGCGTCTCAGGAGAAGTCCACTGGGAAGAGTTCCGAGTGGCTTCGTCTGGATGGGTGGTGCTGCTCTTTAGTCACTCAGGTGTGCCTGACTCCTTAGCCGCCCAGGATGGTAGCCTGCCAGGCTCCTCTGTCCACGGGATTTCCCAGACAGAATTACTGCAGTGGGTTGCCATTCCTTTCCCAGGAGATCTTCCTGACCCAGGGATGGAACCTGCATCTCCTGCATTGGCAAGTTAGTTCTTTACCACTGAACCACCTGGCAAGACCTTTATCTAGACTGCAACCCCATATTCTTGATTATCTGCAGAGGTGACCTACTTTTTCTTTAAAAATTTATGCCAATACCTTATATATAAATATATAAATCCTTGGTTAAAGGGGTGATAATTACAGTTTCTGAGTTCATAGCATAGGTTTTAGAGTAATTCATAAATGTATTTAGTTAATCTCTGAAAATTAACTAGGTCTGTGATTTGTGTAATTTATTATTTCAGTGAAACTGAGTATATTTATGTGCAAAATGTGTCTGATAAAAGTGTCAGAGTTTTTTAGGATGAATTTAGATTAACATAGTAAATATTTAAATGGGATTAACTAATCTTTTTCTTGGATTTATTAATATATTTCATAATATATTTTTAATAAAAGGGTGAATTCATTTCCCTCTAGGTTCCTCATGAGGCCAAAGACCCCATGGCTTAGATCTGATATTTTGTCTTGGCGAGTTAAAATATTTCATTACCTCTTATTCTTTTAAAAAAAATATATTAAAAACCTACAAATTGAATTCATTTAAGATAGTATTATAGAAAGCTAGTTGAAATTATTATGCCATTTCCAAATATAAAATGCTTGTGAAAGCACAAAATGAAATCAAAGGGAACTTTTGCTTTCTACCATGATGGAATCATTGGTGCTAGGTTAGCCCTATTGTCATAATTCTATTAATATAAAATAGGAAAAAAAATGCAGGTTTTGGGCAACAGGCAAAGCAAGTCTGTGGTAGAAGAAACTGAGTTTGGAGGATATGGAAACTCTCTGTACTATACTTGAAATTCTCCTATAAGTCCAAAATTGGTCTAAAATTTAAAAAAAATTATTGAAAAACACAATTCTCTCTTATATACTACTTCGCAACTTGCTATTCCCATTATTTGTAATACAGAGTAATTTCTTATGTAATATAATCAAATTTATTGAATAACCCTTTATTGAACTTCATAGTATCCAAAATAATGTTGTAATGAAATTTGTTGTACAAGCTTTTTTTTTGGCCTAGTAGTTTGAAAGGATATACTTCAAAATGTCACCAGCAGCTACGGATGGATGAAAAGGTGAAAGTGATTTTTTATATGTTTATGATTTTACATCGCTTCTCAATTTTCTTTCTTTGTTTTGAAGATGTATTATTTCTATAATCAGAAGATTTTGTCTTGGTTTCCTCAAGTTTTTCCTCTTTCTTTTTAAAAATGTGTTTATTAGATAGAGCAATACCATTTTAAGAAATATTATATCCAGGAGGGAAAAATCAAAACAATGTAATAGATGTATTGGAATTAAGGCAATCAAGTACAATAAGCCCACCCATTACAGTTTCTGAGTTTATTGTAGTCCATCACATGGTTTTGCAATCTTTTTCAGGCAACCCTGAAGGTCCATCGGATCCTTTCAGGGGGAATGCAAGGTCAGCCCCATTTTTATAATAAAACTAGTGAGTTATTTATCTTTTTCACTGTGTTCACATTTGCCCCGATGGTACAAAGACAAATAAGAATAACATTAGTGGTTCCTCAGCACAAATCGAGTTACGCCGAGCTGGCCTACTAGACATGAAGACCAACCCCAACGCACGCACACAGCTTCACAAAAGCCCGAAGCAGAACAAAAGAAACAAACAAATCCTAGTTTTGCTTAGGAATGTGTGGGAGGAAGCAGTGAAAATTATTTGCCTTAACAAATTTTGGTCTTTGACTGTCATGGTGCGCTCAGTCCCTCAGTCATGTGACTCTGTGACTCCACGGACTGTGGGTCCCCAGGCGCCTCTGTCCATGGACTTTTCCAGGCAAGAACCCTGCTCTAGGGGATCTTCACGACCCAGGGATGGAACCCCTGTACCTTGCTTCTCCTGCAGTGGCAAGTGGGCTCTTGACCACTTTGTTGCCTGGGAGAAATAGTCTATGTAATGCAACAGGACACACACACAAAGCAGTTCTGCTGGGTAGCAAACTACCAAGTTTGCCCTAAGGAAAAGCACCCGTTCAACTGAATGGTGAGCTGGACTAGCGTCTTTTTTTCGTCTAACACTGTTTTCACTTGAAAGAATGACTGACAATCTGTGGTTCTTTTAGACTTGGGTATTTGGCAGACATTTTATTACCAGTGAACAGAATGAGTCTGCCATTTAGAGGAAAACAATTAAAAAAAAATTCTCCTACATACATTTAGGAGCCAGTCTTTCAATGTGTTTATTTTTCTATCTGGAATATTCAAAGACTGGCTCCTAAAGGTATGTAGGAGAATTTTTTTTTTTTTTAATTTTGAGGATAAAAAAGGAACTGCTAGAAAGAAAACGCACGCACAAACACACAGGCACACACAAACACAAACTAGTTGCAAAGGAAGAAACGACAGGCTTCTTAAACTGTCGAGTTCCACAAGTAACAAACACAAAGAAGCAGGTTTTCACAGGACATATTGTGACAAACATCTCTCGCGCATCAAGTTGGGTTATTATGTAATGTAGTGTGAAGACATTTTTTGTTATTCAAAGACTCAGATAATGTATTACTTCTATTATTTTCATAAAAACAACGACACAACAGCAAGCACAACACTCAGAGATTGAATGAAGAACAAGACAAACAAAATGCAAATACAGACAGAGACGCAGAGGCGGTAGATACGGGTGCAGATAGAGACACGGCAATAGCTGCGGGGAGACGAAAAGCTCAGTGTTATCTGATAGTCTTTTTCTTAAAACCAATTCATACAGTAAAAAACAAAGTAAAAACAGTAAAGAAAGACAGTTCATACAGTAAAAGACAGAAAGGGTAGGAAACAAGGTCCCATGAAATACAAATATTGCATAAAACAATTAAACAAGAGGAATAAGACCAAATATATTCTTTTAAAATTTAAGTGTAAAAAAATAAAACGTACCTGTTAAAAGATAAATGTTATTAGTGCCATGTAACAAAATCCAGATATTTGAGTGTTTACCAACAAACATTCCTCAAATACAGTGCTACAGAAAGTTACCATGAGGCATAGTTGCAGTGTAAGAGATTAATGAGAAGAAACTGGATTTGGGATATATGGGAGCTCTTTGTACTATGCTTGTTATTTTTCTGTAAATCCAAACTTGGTCTAAAAAGTTTATTTTAAAAAATAGAATACTACTCCATATACTGCCTTGCAACTTGCCATTGTTTTGTATAGGTATATGTTGTAGAATGTTTTCCCATATTAACAATTATAGATTTACAGTATTATTTGTAATCTTTGCAGACTAATCCATCATGTAATACAATAGCATTTCTTTTAAAAATCCTTTGTTGAATTTTATATATTTAAAGCAATGTTGTAATGCTCAAAATTCTCCAAGCCAGGCTTCAACAGTACGTGAACCATGAACTTCTGGATGTTCAAGCTGGATTTAGAAAAGGCCAGAGGATCCAGAGATCAAATTGCCAACGTCCATATATGTATGTGTGTGTGTATATATATATATATATTCTTTTTCATTGTGGCTCATCACAGGACACTGAATACAGTTCCCTGCCCTACGCAGGAGGACCTTGCTTACCCGTTCTATGTATGATGGTTTGCATCTGCTGTTTCCAAACTCCCAGTTCTTCCCTCCTCCATCCCCCACCTTGGCAACCCGTCTCTTCTCTATGTGTGTGAGTCTGTATTTCACAGGTATGCTCATTTGTGTCGTATCTTAGAGTCCACGTATAGGTGATATCATATGGTGCTTGTCTCTTTCTGACTTTCTTTGCTTGGTGTGAAAATCTGTAGATCCAGCCATGTTGCTCCAAGTAGCATTCCTCATTCTTCTCACACTAAGCTGTTTCAATATCCTGTATGCAGTTCATAGATTCAAATGCTGTTACTAAATCAGGAAAATCAGAAAACTAATATCCAATTAAAAACTAGGAAAAAGTAAAATAAGTGTAAGGAAATCACATCAAAACCATGAATGATACCTAATAGTAAAAATGCTATACAGTAACTAAGTGAAATTGCTGGTCTTTGAAAACACCATTACAGTACACATCCCTCAGTGAGGGTAATTAAGAGAAAAAGATAGCAAGTCTGAACTCAAGTTTTAGTTTAAAAAATATATTTACCAAAATATAGAGTATCTAACATATTAATTAATATCAGCAAGAATATCTTGGTGGAATTACTATTCTGCACTCTTCAAATATGGCTTAATTTATCAAAATAGAATTAAGTAAAACATTATCAGAGTAGACTACTTTTTCCATTTTAAATGACTTTGTAATCTGGACTTACAAAGTTCTATATTTAAGTTTACTTAAATACGGACCTCTAAGACTCTATCTTTTCTTTTTTTTTTAATTTATTTTATTAAAGTATAGTTGATTTACAATGATGTGTTAATTTCTGTTTCACAGCAAAGTCATTCAGTTACATACATGTGTGCATGTACACATGGATGCACACACATGCACATACACACATGTATTCAGTCATGTGTGAACAAATATGTGTATATATACACATGCTTTTTCATATTCTTTTCCATTATGGTTTATCACAGAACACTGAATATAATTATCTGTGCTATACAGTGGGACCTTGTTGTGAGACTGTCTTTTCTATACATTTACTGTTCTAGATCTTAAAGGAAGAATGCTTCCCAATTTTTTCCATTAAAGTAATATAACACTGATTTCCAAACTGCAAAAGACATAGTTATCTGGCATCTCATTTTCTTTATACAGCCATGAATTGAGGCTCACGTATATCCCCAAAGAGTGCTCTCTGCAGACCAACTCGGGGGCAAGCCAGTTCATAAACTTCTATCATCCAGTGGGTTGTGACCACACTTTTTCCAATGACGTGTAATTCCTAACACCGGGATGAGGGTCTCCTTTCAAGATTTCCCTTCCTAGAGTGTGTGCCCTTAGTCCCTGCATGCCATACAGAATTCTCTTACATTTAATAGTTACTCTTAAAGTGTTAATTGCTCAGTCATATCTGACTCTTTGCGACCCCATGGACTGCAGTCCACCAGGCTCCCCTGTCCATGGAATTCTCCAGGCAATAATATTGGTGTGGGTAGCTGTTCCCTTCTCCAGGAGATCTTCCTGACCCAGGGATTGAACCCAGGTCTCCTGCACTGCTGGCAGATTCTTTACTATCTGAGCCACCAAGAAAGTCCCACTCTTAAATCATGGTTTAATAATTCTTTATATTTAACTTCTCTGTAATATTTAAATCACTACATGGCTTCTGTCTCCTGATTGGACCCAGACTGATACTAGCTACCTTGGTTTTGGTATATCATTCAATGGACCCTGTGAAAATGATTGGGCAGCATTGATTCCACCACAGGCTTTTTCTTAAAAGACAGATTTATGGAGGTTATAACAGACATACAAACATCATATATGTTTAAGATGTGTGACTTGATGTTTTGATATGTATACATTGTTAAATGACCACCACAGTCAGGCTGATTATTACATCCATCAACTCTATATAGTTACCATTTCCTTTTCATGTGTGATTGAAAATTAAATTTCATAGTTACCCTCTTAGCAAATTTAAAGTGTGCAATCTAGCATTAATGATAGATACCAGGCTACCAGGCTGTATATTAGATCTCAAGAACTCACCTTCCATAACTAACCTCTCGCCCTTTGAGCAGTGTCCCCCTTTCCTGCGAGTCTTAGTGGGAACCACTATTCCACTCTCTGCTTGTATGAGTTTGTCTACACCAGGGCCCCCTCGGGCTTCCCAGGTGGCTTAGTGGTAAAGAATCGGTCTGCCAATGCAGGAGGTGCAGGAGACCCAGATTCCATCTCTGGGTCAGGAAGATCCTTGGAGAAGGAAATGGCAACCCACTCTAGTATTCCTACCTGAAAAATTCCATGGATAGAGGAGCCTGGCGGGCTACACTCTATAGAGTCATGAAGAGTCTGACACGACTGAAGCGGCTAGGCATGCAGTCCTCGCTTGTCTGAGCTCACTCTGTCTGCAGTTTCAGTGACTCTCAATGAACCGTGATGTGATGATATTAAATGGAAGATTCCAGGAACAAATGATTCCCAAGTTTTGTATTGCACGCCATTCTGAGTAGTGTGATGAAATCTTGCGCTGACCAGCTCCATCCCTTGGTGTGAATCTCCCCTTTGTCTGATGTCTCCAGGCTCTTAAATGCTTGTTATCAGATTGACTGTTGATGTATCAGTTTTTTTGTACAAGTAACCCTTATTTTACTTAATATTGGCCCATAAGAGCCAGAGTAGTGGTGCTGGCAAGTCGGATATTGTCTTATTTTACCTAATTTATAAATTAAACTTCATCCTAGGTATGCATGTATAAAGAAAAGCATAACATATATAAGGGTTCGGTACTATCTATGGTTTCAGATATACAATGGGGGTCTTGGAAGGAATTCTTTGTGGTTAAGGGGAGACTACTGCATTTTAGATTCCATATCTAAAATGAGACCATGCAGTATTTGTCTTTTTAAAGTTAGCTACAAAAAGAGACTATAAATTATCACAAAATACGTCTTGAATTAATTGACTCTTGAGGTTTCCTCTCGTCTACCCTCCAAATTTCAATCTCTTTCAATGTCATACTGTTCTCAGTTGGCAGGAATCTCAATTTTAACCTCTCAATATTTCCAGCCCCAAATGTGTTCAAGGTCCCTGGCAGAAGGTGGGGCTATATGGTGGAGGATCTTATGGATGTAGGGCTTCTACTCTTATTTCAGTGTTTTCATAACCCATATGATATTTCAGAACTGATTGAATATAAGCCCTGATTATCACCAATATTATCCCTGTAGGGAAATGTATGAATTTGGAACTAGCAGCAGGAAAGACACTTGAAGCTTAAATTTGTTTAAATAAACCTCAAATATACAAGATTTGGTTTCAGGCATGAGCTGGGGATCCTGTAATCCATAGCATTGCAAAGAGTCGGACACAACTGAGTGACAAGAAAGCCTAGTGAGCAGTAAATGGAGGAAAAGAAAATATCTATCCAGATGAATGAAATCTTTTCTCATTCCTATCTTAAGATTATAAGCTATATTTATATTTTCTAAACTTTAGTCTTTATAAATTTTCTGAGAAGCCAACAAATGTTTTTCAGTAGAGGAATTTAACTATCTCACAAGAACAGAGAAAATCCTGGTCTATACAAACATGCTTTTTTGACTTATCCTTCTGGAATCCAAAAACATTAAGTGGTTAACATGTAGAATCCAGGCAACTAAAAGAAGAAAAGCTCTGTTGCCTAGTAGAAAAAAAATCAGTGCTTATAAGAGAAAAGTGGTTAGTGATTTGCTACCACGAAATCAGAAATTTCTTTGTTTAAAGATGGAAGGTAGAAAATAATCAATTGCATCGTCAATAATAAGACTCACAATTGTCCATTGTTATATCTTCAGATTACTGAGAGTCAGAAAGTTGATTCATAGGATGAAGCCCATAAATGACACAAATGTCTCTAACAAAGGAAAACACCAGTCTCCCCTTCTTCAATATTCAGTATCACCCTTTGATTGAACTGAACATTCTTGTAAGTGAATAGGAAATAAGCAAAGTGATTCTATTCTTGAGGTTTCCACTATGGGCCCTTCAATTGAAATGAACTAAAGGCCAGTTTATCACTGACATAAAGCAACCAAGAAATCATGCAACCAGAAATACAGAGTACATTTCAAATAATGTTACCTATATCACACACATTGTTTCAGAAATCAAGATTCTTACTAGGAGACAGAAATGTCAGCAAGCGGTCAGCATGGGCATGTTTTGGGGATAGAAGAGTACCCTCATGCTCTGCACTATTAACTCATAAACCCCATTTCTTGGAATTGTGTAAATGCTATATATTTATTGCCTTTGGATGTGGTTTTGTGAGTTCTCATCACATGGTGTTCCCTGAAATTCAATCTTAGCGTCATCAGTCTCACCACATTAGAGTGAGAAAATTGTTTCTGCTACATCTCATCCTGCTGCTTTACCCAGCGCATTACCAGAGGGTGATACGCCTTATTTATGAGTCTATCTACTCATATAAGCCATTAGCCATCGAGATAAAATGATTAGTCTTAGCACAGGCCTACTCACTCACTTCATGGACTTTTAGGTCCTGTAAGCATCCAACTGTTTTCCTTATATATATATTAAAAAATATTTGTTAAGTCTAGAGAGGCAAAGCATTTTTGTCATTACTGACCCTCTCAAAGAGTCATCAATTTCTTATTTAAACTTTTGCAGATGTACCTCCTGTGAAGGGAAACATCCCAGGCATTCACAATGGCTTAAAAGAAAGAGTGTGTGACTCCGTGCATGTGAGAACCCTGACCACGCACTCATGAATACAACCATTTCTTTCCCAAGACATCACTGCTGCACAAAGAACATTAGCAATGTGTTCCCCTTTAAGAATGTGGACATTATAATGCTTTGAAATTAAGCAAAGCATGATTTTAATCCAAGCTCCACCTCTTACTTACACGAATAGGTTCATCTTTGAGCCTTATCTTCAAAGTGAAGGAAAATGACCCCACTCTTACAGGGCTTTGAAGCCCTGTAAACGAAAAGCCTAGGGCATGTGAATGGATTCGTGTCTCAGTGGACATGAGTTTGAGCGAGCTGCGGGAGATGGTGAAGGACAAGGAAGGCTGGAGTGCTACAGTCCGTGGGGTCACAAAGAGTCAGACATGACTGGGTGAATGAGCAACAACAACAAGGGCATGTGGAAGATACATTCCTCCAAGTAGTGATGGGAAACTAGACACAGTGTCTGCGCATCAGTAATATCACTACAGAAGGTATCCACATTATCCCTGTGGCAATGAACCTTAGCCAATTGCCACAGGCCATTTCTCCTGTTCCATACCTAACTGATGTGCAAAGACTTAGCATATAATGATAATTACTATAACTAGGGAAAATAAAGGTAGGAAATTGAATTCCTGCACTGTGCCAGGCATTTTTCAAGGCTTTTTCTATTAAAAGTACAGTTATAATGAACTTCCATGACTTTTTTAGAGAAATAATTAATTTCCTGTCTAGAGAACTCCAACTCTTCATGAGGAAGTTGTTGTTTAGTAACTAAGTCATGTCCAACTCTTTTGTGACCCCATGGACTGTAGCCTGCCACCCTCCTCTGTCCATGGGATTTTCCAGGCAAGAATACTAGAGTGGGTTGCCATTTCCTTCTCCAGAGGACTTTCCCAACCCAAGGGTCAAACCCACATCTTCTGCATTGACAGGCAGATTCATTACCGCTGAGTCACCTGGGAAGCTCAAGAGGAAGAAGTACCTTTTATTTCTCTGCGGTCTTTAGCTCTCCTACATCTGGTATATACCCAGGGAAGATCTTGAAAGAGTTCCAAGAGGGGGCAAGACTTCAGGCTTTGCTTTTCTTTCCTCTAGAGAATCATACAGAAAAGACTGAGAAATGACGTGAACAAGCGTGATAATGTCTGGGGTGTGCGTCACTACGCGGTGAAGTTTGGTAGCACTCGCATGACATTCCTCTTTCCTAAGATTTGTGGAATCTTTCCATTGTCCCTCTATCTTCTTGCCCTTGAATATCACACTTATAGGCATATATTAAAATATAATGATTATTTTGTATCAATTTAGTAGAATGGTTTACTTTGGATGAAAAAATAAATCCTCACATACTACCAATTTGAGTCATAGAAAAGTATTCAAATTTGCATTTTTCTTTACTGGATTGTGTTTCTTGGCTTCTAATAAAAAAGAATTCTAATATATAAGGTGAAGATCTCATGTTACATTGTATGATTTTTACTATTAACTATAACTATAGCAAATATAACTATTTGCTAATAACTAATTATTATTAGTTATTATATTATAACTATAATATAATATGATATATTTTCCAGGACTGGAAAACGTCAGTTTTCATTCCAATCCCAAAGACAGGCAATGCCAAAGAATGCTCAAACTACCGCACAATTGCACATCTCAAACGCTAGTAAAGTAGTGCTTAGAATTCTCTAAGCCAGGCTTCAGCAATACCTGAACCATGAATTTCCAGATGTTCAACCTGGTTTTAGAAAAGGCAGAGGAACCAGAGATCAAGTTGCCAACATCCGCTGGATCATGGAAAAACCAAGAGAGTTCCAGAAAAACATCTATTTCTGCTTTATTGACTATGCCAAAGCCTTTGACTGTGTGGATCACAATAAACTGTGGAAATTCTGAAAGAGATGGGAATACCAGACCACCTGACCTGCCTCTTGAGAAACCTGTATGCAGGTCAGGAAGCAAGAGTTAGAAATGGACATGGAACAACAGACTGGTTCCAAATAGGAAAAGGAATATGTCAAGGCTGCATATTGTCAACCTGCTTATTTAACTTAGATGCAGTGTATATCATGAGAAACGCTGGGTTGGAGGAAGCACAAGCTGGAATCAAGATTGCCAGGAGAAATATCAATAACCTCAGATATGCAGATGACACCACCCTTATGGCAGAAAGTCAAGAAGAACCAAAGAGCCTCTTGATGAAAGTGAAAGTGGAGAGTGAAAAAGTTGCCTTAAAGCTCAACATTCAGAAAACGAAGATCATGGCATCTGGTTCCATCACTTCATGGCAAATAGATGGGGAAACAATGGAAACAGTGTCAGACTTTATTTTGGGGGGCTCCAAAATCACTGCAGATGGTGATTGCAGCCATGAAATTAAAAGACGCTTACTCCTTGGAAGGAAAGTTATGACCAACCTAGATAGCATATTCAAAAGCAGAGACATTACTTTGCCAACAATGGTCCGTCTAGTCAAGGCTATGGTTTTTCCTGTGATCATGTATGGATGTAAGAGTTGGACTATAAAGAAAGCTGAGCGCCGAAGAATTGATGCTTTTGAACTGTGGTGTTGGAGAAGACTCTTGAGAGTCCCTTGGACTGCAAGGAGATCCAACCAGTCCATTCTAAAGGAAATCAGTCCTGGGTGTTCACTGGAAGGACTGATGCTGAAGCTGAAACTCCAATTCTTTGGCCACCTGCTGCAAAGAGCTGACTCATTTGAAAACACCCTGATGCTGGGAAAGATTGAAGGCAGGAGGAGAAGGGGATGACAGAGGATGTGATGGTTGGATGGCATTACCAACTCGATGGACATGGGTTTGGGTGGACTGTGGGAACTGGTGATGGACAGGGAAGCCTGGCGTGCTGTGGTTCATGGAGTTGCCAAGAGTCGGACACAACTGAGCAACTGAACTGAATAATTGCTATTTATTAATAACAAATATTGCTATTTAAAGAATCAATGATTTAGTTTTTTTGTTACTGTTGCTGATATTCACTAGAATGTGAGATAATAAATATCAATGTCTCCAGCAAAACATAGGACAGAGCCAAAATGGATCCTTTCCATTAGAAATAATAAAATGTTGAATAAAATATAAGAACACTTAAAATATACAGATGAGGTTTAAAGAAAGAAAATTTGAGTACTAGAAATAGATAAGACCCTCTATGCCAAGTCAAGAGACTAACACTGATGATTTTGAAAGCTCTGAAAATGGGAAGTGGGGACAACAAGACCAGATGTAAAGCCTAGAAATTTGCAGCAGAGGTTCTGACTCCACATGGAGCCTTGGACTTTTAATTAAGCCTTATAAATAGATTAAAAAATCCTAAGTAAAACCACAAGACTAGGACCTTGAGATGTTCCCTCTTTAGTGAAAACGAAACAGGAAAAAAATGTTTTAACCAGCCTTGAAAAGTAGAAAGAAGCTTGTAATTTGCCCCAGGTATAGGCTGCCCTATTGGAGTGGAATATACCTTTTAAAATTGAAAACAAAAAATGTGACCCATGAGCGATGTTCAAATTAATTATCAAATGATGCAGCATATTTAATCATTAGAAAAAAGAAGAGAAACATGATCATCTCAAAAGCTGCAGAAAAAAGCATTTGTGAAAGACAAACACCTTTCATAGTAAAAGCAGGCAGCAAACGAGGCTTAGAAGAGAACTTTGTCAAACTGATGAGTGTCATAAATGAAAAAAAAAACCCACAAAAATTATAGCTAATATCATATGTGAAAGACCAGATGTTTTCCACCAAATCAGGAGTAAGACGAGGATGTTCGCTGTCTTATCTCTCTCAACAATATACTGAAAGGGTGTTGTCGGTACAAGAAAAAACAAAGGCAATGGACTGGAAAGAACAGAGTTTCTCTACTTGCAGATGACATGCCACGATTTTGGATCTAGAAAATACCAGTGAATCTACCCCACAAGTCTGTTAGAATTAATAAGAGAATTAAGCAAAGCAGCATGACACGAGATCCATATTAAAAAATCAATTGTATTTCTATAAAATAGCAATCAGAAATCCAAAAATAAAATTTAAGAAATGATTAAATTTACAATGCTATTAAAAGGAATCACATATCAATACTTGAAAATAAATTTAACAGAGTAAATGCAAGATTTTCCATTGAAAATTGCAAAACCTTGTTGAAAGAAATTAAAATAGGCCTAAATACATGAAAAGCTACTGTGTGTTCACGGATTGAATGGCCCAGTATTGTTAATAAGGCAAATCAAAGCCCTATAAAAACGCCAGCTGTTTTTGTTGTCGTCGTGAAAATTAACATTCAGATCCTAAAAATTCACATGAAAAGGCTGGGAACCTGAATTCGAGCATAAACAATCTTGGAAAAGAACGAAGAAGGAAGCCCCACATAAACAAGGATGAGGGCTAGAAAATACTTTTGAATATATATAGGAATTTTTTAATGTAATAGAGATAGCAGTATAAAAAGCAATGGAAAAGTGAAAATGTTAGGGGAAGCACACTGACTGGGACCGCCCACCCTGGCCAGGCACCGCAGTAACCACTTGCATGAGTTGTTTTACGACAGGAGGTCCGGGTAAGGAACCCGGAACTGAGAAGCCTCCACCAACCGGAAGAGGTCAGGAGAGGTCAAAAGGAGACACCACCTGTTCCACCACCTCCCAGAATCCTTCTCTCTGGCATCCATCTTGGCTGAATAAGGCGTGCACCACCAGGAAGGGCTCTGAGTCAGAATGATTCGCTAAAGACAACCCGGAAACTAATCCCATCACCATAAAACCCGAGACTGCGAGCCATGTGGCAGAGCTGTTCTCCTGGGTTCCCTTACCCTCCTGCTCTCCACCCGGGTGCCTTTTCCCAATAAAATCTCTTGCTTTGTCAGCACATGTGTCTCCTCGCGATTCATTTCTGAGTGTTAGACAAGAGCCCAGTTTCAGGTTCTGGAAGGGGTTCTCCTTCCTGCAACAAAAGATGGATTGTTTTATAAGAGTGATGTTTACTATTCAGCTATATATATGGTTAAAAGCTTAGATCCCTGCTCATAGCATAGAGAACATTAAAAATCTGAAAGTAAAAAGTAAAAGTTTAAAACTTAGAAAAGTACAGATAAACTAGCAAGAGAAAGTGAGTCAATTATGAAATCAATAAAAAACACAGGCGTTCACTGAAGGGGAACCCCAAGAGCCAATAGACAGATGAAAAACACCCGATCTTACTGTTTATTAGGGAAATGGAAGTCATGACAGCAACAAAATACCATTTTCACATAATTGGCATACCTTAAAACTCTGATAAAGTCAAGTCTTAGCTAGAACATGGTGAAACGAAACCTTTCCTACTGGGCTTGTAGGAATGTAAATGTTTGCACTGTTCAGAGGAGCAGCTGGCAATTTCTAGTGAAGCTGAGCTCTGTCTGTGTTTTGATCCTGCCATTCTACTTACAGAATTAAAATCTATTTAAAAGACCTGAACATACGTGCAGGTGAGCATACCAGCATGATCATTCTAGCCTTTTTTGAAAAAGCAAAAACCAATGAAAAAATAAATGTTTATCAGTATATACGAGGAACACCTTACTATGGTGCTTTTATACAGTAGAAAGAAATTTAATTAATTCCATTCAGAATTGATAAATCTTAAAATCTAACATTGAGGTTAAAAAAGGAAGGTAAATCATATTATGGTGTAAATCTTAGAAATACACAGAGGAATTGTGTTTGTTATTTATAGATAGTGAATATGTTATAAGGTTATAAATCATAAAGAGAAGGATGTGCATAGTTTCCTCATGCAGGGACAGGTTGATGGTGAGATAGAGATTTTTAATCCTTTTTGTAATACTTTATATAAATTTTATTTTTATATATTCAAAAATCTATAAAATGGAGTATATTATTGTTCACATATACACATTTTATAATAAATGTGTATGTATAATCCCAAAGTAAATATGGTAAAGCAATTTTAAAATCTGGGTAGTGAGTACATTGCTTTATTGTTCTCTGTACTTTTATCATGTTTGAAATCCTTTTCATAATTAAAAATAAATATATGAAAGACTTCTTTTACAAGTAAAAAGTATCACTTGCTCCTGGTACTGTCAAGAACCGAGTAAGCACAGGGCGTGTTTTAGTTTAGTATATATATGTAATACAAGGCATGGCTGCTTTTTCCCAGCTCTGAGGAAGCAGTTAAAAACCAGACTGAGTGATAATATGTTCTTATCATCTTAAGTTGCTTCTAAAATACTGAAAACCAGATATCTTTAAAATGGCCATGTCTAAAATAATATTTATCTTTTCTTTCCTATGTGTAAGATTTAATTTGTATTTACCCCTGTACTAAATCTGTGGTCCTGGGTTTATGAAGTAAAGATTATGAATTTATACTTTGTATATAGTAGAAGAAATGTAAGCATTCTAGGGAAACAAATGTGTGCCTATAAATCACTGCTATTTACAGAATGAAACTATTCATTAGTAACTCAATAGCCAGTACACTAATACCAATGTTTTTTTTCTTTTTTTTAAAGACAATATCCTTAATGCTTAGAATGGTGAATAGCACTTAGTTATCAATTATTTATTAATTTTTTATCAAATAAATGAGAGAATGAGTGAGTGGGAACATTATTTCATTTGACCTTCAGACTGATCTTAATGAAGGTATTAATCTCTATGAAGTTAATGAGGTTTTTCTAACTTACCCAAATTCACACCATAAATCGTTGCTTCTTTCACAGTGCCCCTTGAACCATCCTCCAAGAGAGGAATAAGGGTTTCCATCCTACAGAACAGGGTTCCTTTGGATGTCTCAGCAGTAAAATCTCCAGTCGGGCTGTTTTTTCTAGCAGGTAGAGACACTGTGACCTCCGGAAGTGGGTTCTCCTGCCTCTTTCCTACAGATTAGCGGTGGGAGAATCTGAAGATTTTCTCTTTGGAGAGAGAGTCTGCCCTCATCTCTGTATTCTGTTCTTCTTCTCAGTTAAGAGAAAACTAAACACAAAATTCAATCGCTTCTATCTTCCATCATTTCATAGAAATATATCTCCCTGAGGAGCTCAGTATGCATGCACATAGTGGGTAACTGAGGCTGTATGATAAAGGACCAATGACTTCTCTTCATCTCATATGTGAATCTCAGGTTAAGTGTTATCCTGCTAAATGGCATTCAGTTTGTTAATGCAAGTTTCAGGCCTGTGTATTTTAGTAGTAATCTTTCTATTCTCAAGCCTTTAAACAGAAAATTATATATTTACCTTGGTCAAGAAGCAATGTAGTTCAGTCTGTAAAGAATCTGCCTGCTAATGCAGGAGACTGGGGTTCAGTTCCTGGGTCGGGAAAATCCTCTGAAGAAGGAAAAGGCTACCCGCTCCAGTCTTCTTGCCTGGAGAATCCTATGGACAGAGGAGCCTGGCAGACTACAGTCTATGGGTCCCAAGAGTCAGACACGACTGAGCAACGCGGCACACACACATATGTTTACCTTGTATAGTGAGGGCCAGCCCAAGTGACACGGCAGGGTGAGATAGAGGCTGCTCACCTGCTGGGGGAGAGGAGAATGGGATCACAGGTCAGGGGAAAGGGGGCTGAAGATGGAAGCTGTGCAAACTGTTCCACTTCTCCAAGGAGGTCCTTGCTGGGCCTTTGGTTGGAGGCCTCTCAACTAAGACCAAGAAGGACAGGTGGCTGGCTTTGGTTCTGGGGTCTCTAGACTGAGGCTTCATGACTGTGGCTCTCGAGAATCTAGCGAGAGGATGACACATGCTCATAAACGACTGTGATATGACGTGTGATATGGCAGGACACAGAACCTCCCTGTGCAGAAAGGAAGAAAATGATTAGATTTCCTTTCAGGAGAGAATGTGTGGGTCACAGGTACCAAAAGACTTGGAGATTAAGGTGAAATTTCTCAAGACTGCTAACGATTTGGCAGCGTTTTTGACGTAAGGAGAAGAAATGGGATAAAAAATGCAGTTATCTCAATCAAAAGAGGCAATTAAATATATATGGCCTGCATCAAAAAATGAGTGTTATGAACAAACTGAGGATTATTGAGTGGATAAATGCTTTCTCTTATTGTGGGAATCCTGGATAATCACATCTAAAGTGTATTTTCTCTGTAAATGTGATCTCTCCAAGCCAATGCATATGTTTCCCAGAACTGAAAAACATGTACACCTGACCCATTGTAAATTTCTCCACCTAATTTTAAGTACTTTTATTAATACTTTTGCTATATTTGTAAAAAAAAATTCCTGTATGAATGATTCAGCAATATGATTTTCTTAATATACTGCAAAAGTGAAAAGCGCAGGTTGGACTATCAATAGTTAAAAAGTACTTTTGTCTCTTAATACACTGTAAGAGGGAGAAGCAGCCTGTAATGGAAGCTATTAAATAGTTAAAAAAACAGTTTTGGTAAACAAAGCGAGAGACGCGGATCTTGCCGAGTTAATTGCTTGAATCCACCCTGCACGGGCTTCCCGCACTTCCCGCATCCGATTGCAAGTCCAAGAGTGCCATCTACTTCCCATTTTCTGTACAAAATTCCAGTGTTTGGAAAACAACACAGAATGATCCAGAAAACAAAACTCTGACCTCAGATTTATGATCTACATCTGCAAAGTAAAGTAAGTATAACAAGAAAAATTTAGTCATATAATCTTTCATCTAAAATACATAATTCTCAATGTTTTCTATTTCTAAATCAGCAATATCTTTTGCTCTTTTAAGAAGATAGGTGTCTGGTATAGGTTGCTGGAAAAAAATTAAGTCTTACATATTATGACACTTTTAAAGCCATATCTGATTTTTAAGTAATTTTGGGATTTTTTTTTTTTTTTAATGTGGTCTCTAAAGGTTGTCACTGCTTGGAATTAGATTTACAGAAAACCTGCTCCTGTACTATGTTTATCTTTGAGATCAAATAACTCTTGAGTTGCCAGCTGTTAATTGTCATTAGTCATCTTTACTTAAATTCATCATATGTTTAGAAACAGCACCCTTTTCTAGATGATTTCTCCTAATAAAAGTAACATAGCAATTTCTTTTGATGGATTCCACTTTTATTATTCAGTGTTCTTATTCAATTTGATTTTTAAGGGTACTGATGTGTGAGGAAGAAGTTTGTGGAGTACAGCCAACTCAGTTACTTCTGAGCTTGGCCCATGGTCACTGTGCCCTAATTGACATGAATCAACAGTTTCCACTAGATAGAGAATTTTATTTTGTGATTAAAGGTATTATTTCATAGGTAAACATTTTGAGTCCTGACGAAGAAGTTCAGGACTGTAAATGTTTTTAAGGAAAAAACAATAATTGATTTATTCCAGATCATTATTAGCTACTTAATAAATAACATTGGGAGGAGGGCACAGCAACCCACTCCAATCTTCTTGCCTGGAGAATCCCCATGGACAAAGCAGCCTGGTGGGCAACAGTCCAAAGGGAAGTCATTTGGTTGTATCAGACTCTTTGCGACCCCATAGACTGTAGCTTACCAGGATTCTCCGTCCATGGGATTTCCCAGGCAAGAGTACTGGAGTGGGTTGCCATTTCCTTCTGGGTCACAAAGAGTCAGACACGACTGGGCGACTAAGCACAGCACAGCATATACCATTGGGCTTCCCTGGTGGCTCAGTGGTAAAGAATCTGCCTGCAATACAGGAGGCGTGGGTTCAATCCCTAGGTTGGCAAGATCCCCTGGAGGAGGAAATGACAGCTCACTCCAGTATTCTTGCCTGGGAAATCCTAAGGACAGAAGATCCTGGCGAGCTACAGTCCATAGGGTCGCAAGAGAGTCGGACACGACTTAGTGACTAAACAACAATATACACCATCACATCCTGGGAACCAGAGATACAGAAGTGAATACATTGAGAGCCTCACTCTCATGGGGACATTAGAGAAGGGTGTTCAGATAATAAAATCGTCAATAATCAAATGAATTTTACACTTTCCGATAGTTTTGAGTGCTCTGAGAAATTACAGCCCAGGGACATGAGAGTTACAGGTCAGAATGACGAGGAATGGATAGTTTACAGTGGGAGCACTCAGAAGACTTGTCTGAAAATATGAGGCAGTATCAGTATTCAGAATTGCACCAAAACTCATATAACTAACATCATTGGTGTGAGAACTTAGAAATTCTTATTTTCTTCTCTACAGGATGAATGCAAGAAAAAAAAATGGGAACTGACATAAGGAAAATTTGGGATTATAGCTTGGTGCTATTTTTGCATTGGATTTAACACTTGGCACAGTTTGGAATTAGAATGTTTTAGCAGTCTTTCAATTACCCTTTTTGGGCTGTGAAATGATTCTTAATTATGTTATTTAAATCACATGTAAGTGGCTAGTCTGAGGTCTTTGGTTTATGTTGACTTTGTGTTTTAACTAAAAGTCTGATACTGTAACATGCTTAAAGTCAGGTGAATTTAGATAATCGATATAAAAACATATGTACTATTTATTTTTGTTTTAGTTATCTACTATTTATGCTTTCCTTCAAAACAGTCTTTTACCCTGACTATTTTTTGAGCATAAAAAACAAACTGAAATTAATTGCTACTGACCACACCTACTCCCTGATAAGGCTATGAGGAAGGTTCTACTGTTCATCTGCAAACATTGTGCTTGGTATCTGTGAAGTTTCTAAGTGAAACAATTTGCTCTTCAGTCACTAAGTTCTGGACTCTTTGTGACCTCACGGACTGCAGCACGCCAGTCTCCCATCCTTCACTATCTCCCATTGATTGCCGAAACTCAAGTTCACTGAGTCAGTGACAATATCCAACCATCTCATTCTCTGTCACCCCCTTCTCCTCCTGCCCTCAATCTTTCCCAGCATCAGGGGTTTTTCCAATGAATCATCTCTTCACATCAGGTGGCCAAAGTATTGGAGCTTCAGCATTAGCAACAGACCTTCTAATGAATAATGGCTGCTTGTAAATACAGTTCTGTAAGGTTCATGGCTTGCATTCTAAGGCAAGAGAAGTCTAAATTAAGCCCCAGCGTTTTTAATAGATGTTGAAATTGCAGGTTTATAAAAATCATGCTGCAGTCCTTTCATGAAAACCAATAACACATTCTATGTTTTTCTTGGCTGATAAGAAAATTGTAGCTAGTCTCCAAAATAACTGTAATCCATCATGTGAAAATTGGAGGTTTCAAAGGGAAGATTGATCCAGTATTTTCACTTTTGCAGGCAGGATGAAGTTATTTGGGTCCCAGAGAAACTAACACAAAGGCAGATTCTGGTTTAAGAGAATATGATGTATCATTTGACACAGATACTTCAGAGGAGATGCTGTATCTTTGGTAGAGTAATTAAATGAGATGATCTCATGATGAAATGTATTGCCAACTTATTTATACTATAGATGATTGCTATAAAAATTAAGTTGAAAAACTTGCTGAGTTCTTTGCTAACATCTTGGCTTTCTGTGCATCACTGCTAAACAGAAGTACAGAAACAGTTAGAAAGGAGAAGGAAAGAATGGCTTTATTACTTTCCAGGCAAAGAGGGAACACAGCAGCCTAGCGCCCCAAGAACTGTGCCCCTCTCCCTGGTGAGGAAGGAGAGGTTATATAGTCAGGCAAGGCTATGTGATAAGGATCAAGGCAGTAACAGTAACTTTGCATTCTTTCTGCTGCACAGTTCCAAAAGGAAGGGATTGCTGACAAGATTAGAATGTGTAGAGTCATGCAAAATGCCAGGCTGGATGAGTTACAAGCTGGAATCAAGATTGCTGGGAGAAATATCAACAACCTCAAATATGCAAATGATACCACTCACATGGCAGAAAGCAAAGAGGATCTAAAAAGTCTCTGGAGGAGGGTGAGTGGAGAGTGAAAACGTTGGCTTAAAACTCAACATTAAAAAAAAAACTAAGCCCATGGTATCCAGCCCCATCCCTTCACAGCAAATAGAAGGAAGGGGAGGTGGAAGAGGTGACCGATCACCTCGTCTCGGGCTCTAGGATCACTGCGGACAGTGACTGCAGCCCTGGAGTTAGAAGACGATTGGTTCTTGACAGGAAAGCTACGACAAACCTAGACAGTGTAGTAAAAAGCAAGGACCTCACTTTGCTGACAAAGATCCGTGTAGTCAAAGCTATGTTCTTTCCAGGAGTCGTGTATGGATGTGAGAGCTGGACCATAAAGAAGGCTGAGCACTGAAGAATTAACTCTTTTGAATTGAGGTGTTGGAGAAGACTCTTGACAGTCCTTTGGACAGCAAGGAGATCAAACCAGTCCACCTTAAAGGAAATCAACCCTGAATACTCATTGGAAGGACTGATGCTGAAGTTGAAGCTCCAACACTTTGGCCACCTGATTTGAACAGCTGATTCATTGGAAAAGACCCTGATGCTGGGAAAGACTGAGTCTGAGAAGGGGGCAACAGAGAATGAGATGGTTGGATGGCATCACCGATTCAATGGACATGAACTTGGGTAAACTCTGGGAGACAGTGAGGGACAGGGAAGCCTGGTGTGATGCGGTCCGTAGGGTCCCAAAGAGCTGGACATGACTTGAGTACTGAATACACAACACAGAGTCTTGGGTGGTGAGTCTCCTAATCTTAATGAGCCTCCCTGGCCTTTTTAATCTTGCCCCAGGTAGTTTCGTTACTGGAGCTCCCTTGATTAGCAACTGATCTGCCCCTTGGAACTCAGGAAAAGTCATGGAGGCTGGAGTCTTGCCTGCGAGAAATGCAGGACACGCCGGGAAGTCCAATAGGGTACTGCTCAGCTTCAAGTTGATATAAGCCATCCAGTCGAGTTATTCGAGTTTATTCTGCTCATTACTATTCTCTCTCTCTCTCTTGCTGTCTTTCTGGATACAAGTCTTCAAAAAGTAATGGAAAATAAAGTCAATTTAATTATAGGATATTAATGCCAATTATTTCTTTCAACTGGAAGACACTGTACTTCCTTTCCATATGGTAAATTTTATAAAAGAACAAAGGAATAGTTCAAACAATACTTGAATGAACAGTAATTGAATTTCACGCCCCATCAGCCAAATTTAAGGATATTCCCATTGTCTCAGAGCACAAAGCGTGGATTTCATTATATTCAACATAGAACAATATCCTTTAGAATGGGCGACTTTCTGAATTTTGGGAGACTGTGGGTGTTTATGAGTGCTCAGTTGTGTCCGACCCTATATGACCCCAAGGACTATAGCCCAGCAGGCTCCTCTGTCCATGGGATTTCCCAGGCAAGAGTACTGGAGTGAATTGCTGTTTCCTACTCCAGAAGATCTTCCCAGCCCAGGGACCCAGCTGCGTCTCCTGCAGCTCCTGCAGTGCAGGTGGATTCTTAGCCTCCGAGCCATCAAGGAAACCTGCTGACCTGATCTTTGAGAGGCTAAATAAAGACAAATATATTTTGTAAAAAGCAAGTTTCTTTCTGACAGTTCATCTCACAATAGCTGCTGGTAAAATTAAACTCCACCTAACATTCAACTTTCCCACACATGACCCTGAAACACATTAGATAAATACCTGTACTTTTCAGCATTAGCAGTAATTTGGAGGTAAAATAGTTATGCTTTAACTCAACTCTCTGAGTGCCCACGTTGTGTGTGCATGTGTATGTGTTAGAGACTGAATCACCTGTAGTCACCTTCTTCTTGGTTTTGAAGAATGGTAAGAAATGGTAAGAAAATATTTGGCCCTTGGTCTTGACAGAGCAACCTACTCCCCCTATGGGGGAGCCTGGAGGGCTGCCATAGAGTCAGACACGACTGGAGCAACTTAGCAGCAGCAGCCGCAGCCTCTAGAACTGAGAGAAAATAAGTTCCTGTTGTTTAAGCTACTCAACCTATGGCAATTTGTTATGGATGCCCTAACAAACTAATACAGATTTCATTGGTCCTTATAGAAATTCGGCCTTCCCTGGTGGCTCAGACGGTAAAGCGTCTGCCTACAATGCGGGGGACCCAGGTTCAATCCCTGGGTTGGGAAGATCCCCTGGAGAAGGAAATGGCAACCCACTCCAGTACTCTTGCCTGGAAAATCCCATGGACGGAGGAGATTGGTTGGCTACTGTCCATGGGGTCGCAAAGAGTCAGACACGACTGAGTGACTTCACTATCACTATAGAAATTCAAAACTTTTCCAACTTCAAAACTTCCTCTATTTTTGAACCCATATGATTCACTTTTATCACACAATTTTTTTCTTCCTCTTGAGAATCAGGCTTCTTAACTTGTAGGGCATTTTACCTGTGTTTCCTCCACTTTTAGTCAACGATTCAATTCGTTTCAATTTGCATTCTACCTCAAAGGTATTGAAACTTTTTTCCTTTCTTGTCTCTAGATTTTAATCCTGATGACCACTCTCTCCTTTCTCAAATGCTTCCTTAACTTGTTTTTTATAATATCATATTACGTTGATTTTCTCTCCACCTCTTACTGATGATCACACCATCTTCAGCTCTACTGGGCTCCTGTTTCTCTTTGATATTTGTTTATTTAGAGTTCAAGCCATGACTCTCTTCAATTCTTATTTTACTTTCCATGCTCATCATTTCAAAGTTCTAGTTCAAGTTCCCGGGTTTTAAAGTCATTGGGAAAATAAACTAATATTCTAAAATGACATATTTAAGCCAGGACTCATTTCTGTCCTTCCTGACCTTTCTCCTATTCCTGTGAATAACAGCATTGTATATTCACTTTCCCAGATGAGAAACGTGTTGACCCTTACTCCTTCTTCTCCCCAACATCTCCCATTAAATAGTTAAGTACTTTTGGCTTTTCTTCTTCAATAGTTCTATACTTTTATACTTCTCTTAATTACATCTCTATTATCTTCATTCCCTAACTTCCACTCTTGACAGACACTGCATTTATAGTCGTCAGTTTGAAGCATTAATATGACTTTAAAGTTATCCTACCTAAAATCTTTCAGTGGTACAAAGGCCCAAATTATTTAGTAGGATATATAATGTCCTTTCTGGTTCTGTCTATGCCACCAAGTTTAACACTTCTCTTTCCCCAGCCTTCATAGTCTATTTTCAAGGGGAATCTGTTTAACACAATTTCACGTTCTCTGATCTGGTCCATTTAAAATGTAATCCCTTTAGTCTGCATCCTCCTCCCTCACCCTTTGCTTAGCTAATTGGTATTCATCCTTCTGGTCATAAATTCCACATTTTCATTTTCTGTAACTTCCCAGAGCATACAAGACGGAATTTGGTTCGCTTCCTATGCAATTCCTTGGGATTTTATGCTGATATGTTTCAGTATTTAGATGGGGAAGCAGTCACGGCTGCTTTGAGGTGATCATTTGTCAGTGGTCTTTCAGTTTACATCAATTTCTGGACTTCTTAAGAGACAATAAATAGCTATTAAATGAAATAATAAGTCAATGCTTGAGTTTTGCATTAGAGGATATTTCTTAAGCAAAACTCATGCAGCTTGTAAAAAAAAAACAACATCTATTTTCAACATTTCCCTATTGTGTTCCACACAGCATGGAGCTTGGCATATTATAAATTTTCAAGGACAATATGAACTTGATAAAAACAAAGAAACCCTAATAAATATAACTATTTTAAAATTAGCTTCCCTGCTTCTATATTAACAATGATATATATTGTTAGGAAATAATTGACAAAATATTTTGGGAGAAAATTATTGAGAATTAGCAGTGACATTTCTTAAACACTCTACTCTGGTGTTCCATTAATAATACCCTAGACACAATCTTATTGTGCTCTTTTCCTCTGTTTTGACTTTGTCAGTCTTATATTTGTGTCTCCTAACATGTCATTGTAGATAAAATAAATAGCAACAAGTCTCTTATATGACTTCAAAAATCCATTTTTCTTAAGTAGAGGCACGTTCATAAAACTAGGCTGTTTATGATGGGTAAAGAAAATTGCTAACTTTAAATCTTAACATAAATTCAAAGAGCTAGGGTGTGTCAGTGACATCCATGAGAAAATGTTTTACAAAACAATGTAAGTCTTCCGATAAAAGAAAAAGAAATGTATTTACTTAGCTAAAAACATGTTATAAAAATAAAATACACACCAAAAATAAATACTATAAGGCGTGGCAGCAATAGATTCCAGACTTTGAAGGAGTGAATGGAGACAGAATGACAGTCAGCAGCCAAAAACAGTCAACAAAGAAGCAGCAGGAAATGCTAAATATTTGCAAAGCTATTTACATACATGAGCAATCGAAACTACAGAGACTGGTGAGTTTTTGCAAAACCTTTGAGATGCAGTTAAGTTTCTAAAACTCTTAAAGTCAAGTTTCTCATTGGTGAGATTGGTTTAGTAATAGTTGCTGAAATCTCAGAAAATCACACAAAATTGTGAATATCAAACTAAATAATCTGTGGATGCTCTTAAAAAAAAATACAAGTGCAAGAAACAAACATCGCCTACTATGGGCCAGGATAACAGGCTAAATTATGGGAGTAAGGGTGAAAAACATCTGCTGCTGCTGCTGCTGTTGCTAATTCGCTTCAGTCGTGTCCGACTCTGTGCGACCCCATAGACGGCAGCCCACCAGGCTCCCCCATCCCTGGGATACTCAAGGCAAGAACACTGGAGTGGGTTGCCATTTCCTTCTCCAATGCATGAAAGTGAAAAGTGAAAGTGAAAGTCGTGTCTGACTCTTAGCGACCCCATGGACTGCAGCCTACCAGGCTTCTATGTCCATGGGATTCTCCAGGCAAGAACACTGGAGTGGCTTGCCATTGCCTTCTCCAAAGCATGAAAGTAGAAAGTGAAAGTGAAGTCGCTCAGTCGTGCCTGACTCTTAGCGACCCCATGGACTGCAGCCTACCAGGCTCCTCCATCCATGGGATTTTCCAGGCAAGAGTACTGGAGTGGGGTGCCATTGCCTTCTCTGGTTCTAGAGGCTAGAAGTCTTGAGATTAAGATGTCAATAAGACTGGTTTCTTCTGAGTCTGCTCTGTTTTCTTGGCTTTGTAGCTGGCCGTCTTTCTCTGTCTTACTTGTTCTTTTCTCTGTGTATTTCCGTGACCTGATTTCTTTTTCCTATAACAACACGAGTTATATTGGATTAGGATCCATCCTAATAACCCCGTTTAACTCAATCAGCTATGTAAAGACCCTATTTCCAAATGCAGTCGCATTCTAAGGTACTGGGGGGAAAGACTTCATCATATGAGATTTGTGGGGACACGACCCCACCCACAAAACATTCTGTTGGAGCTATGTTTCCTGTAAAGGGGAAGGAGTTGGAGTCAGAGGAGAAAGAAGGGAATCAAGAGGGAGTGCAGTCCCCATGGGAGATAGGATAGAAAAAGATGCAGATGAGGATCGGGCATCGAGGAGGGGTCATTAAGGTAACAGAAACCGAAAGCCAGATAGATGCAGGTGCCCTTAGTGTGCAGAGATACCGGAGCTCGATGGTTGCTATCACTGCAGGAAGAAGAAATATGGTAGAGGAGTTGGGCTGAAATTTTGAGGAAGATCTACTGGGTGTGAAAGAGGCTAGAAAACAATAAAGCAAGATGTTGAGAATATTGACAAGACTACAGTAATGAACCATGGGGCCTCTGCTAGCTGGGGAAGGGACTAAAGATAAGAAGTAGTTAATGGGAAGGTATTAAAGCAGGTGTTGAGAACTTGAAGCTCTCAAGATTTAGTATTGATTGATTTGAAAAATAAAATCTATGGGATTTTGCTTTTCCTAACTCTTATTATTAGCTAAATCTATCAGTGTTTTATCATCTTCAAACATCATTAAACTCTCCATGTAAGAAAGTTGTTTGTTCTTTCATAGAGGTTAATACAATCACCCAGTACCTCCTTTTATATCAGGTATGGCTTATTTACAGTACAAAGCATATTTGCTTACTATCTTATGATGTTTTGAAAGACATTGCCCTTGGATTTAAAAACATAATACTTATTTTGAAGGAATAGAACTGAGGGTTAAAATGTCCATGACTACTAGTGAAAATTGCTTGCTGCAAAGGATGAGAGATTGCAGAGGGCACCTACAAGTGGAAAGCAGAAAAATAATTTGTTAATAAATCTCTGGAACAGAAAACAATGGTGGGTGTGGGGTGGGGGAATAAATCTCCCCTGCAAGAGCATCAAAGTAAATAAAACGAGAGCTAAAGAGAGTGACATAATTATGGCTGGGTTGTAAATGTCTATTTTAAGTCTGCTTCATGTAGTTTAAACAGTTTTTCAGCTCCTTACTTGTAAGTTAGTACTGCACAATTATTAAAGTCTGTTAAAATTCATACCTTTAAAGCAAGAAAACTAAGATATGAATTTATTAAGCATTTAGGTCAAGTGCTGCTGCTGCTGCTAAGTTGCTTCAGTCGTGTCCGACTCTGTGCGACCCCATAGACGGAAGCCCACCTGTCCCTGGAATTCTCCAGGCAAGAACACTGGAGTGGGTTGCCATTTCCTTCTCCAATGCATGAAAGTGAAAAGTGAAAGGGAAGTCGCTCAGTCGTGTCTGACTCTTAGCGACCCCATGGACTGCAGCCCACCAGGCTCCTCCATCCATTTTCCAAGCAAGAGTACTGGAGTGGGGTGCCATCGCCTTCTCCGTTAGGTCAAGTAGTGTATTCTTTAAAATAAAATTTATTTTCCAAAAGTACAGCTAGTGTGTCATGTGATACAAAAATCCCACTGATGATTCGTCACTTTGACAACTTTCACTGCTTGCTGACCACTATTGCTCAGATCAGATCAGATCAGTCGCTCAGTCATGTCCGACTCTTTGCAACCCCATGAATCGCAGCACGCCAGGCCTCCCGGTCCATCACCAACTCCTGGAGTTC
>NW_011494921.1:2980793-2981101 GCF_000754665.1 Bison bison bison | reverse complement strand
GGACTGGTTGTATCTCCTTGCAGTCCAAGGGACTCTCAAGAGTCTTCTCCAACACCACAGTTCAAAAGCATCAATTCTTCGGCACTCAGCCTTCTTCACTTCCAACTCTCACATCCATACATGACCACAGGAAAAACCATAGCCTTGACTAGACAAACCTGAAGAGGAACTAAAAAGCTTCTTGATGAAAGTGAAAGTGGAGAGTGAAAAAGTTGGCTTAAAGCTCAACATTCAGAAAATGAAGATCATGGCATCCGGTCCCATCACTTCATGGGAAACAGATGGGGAAACAGTGGAAACAGTGTCAG
>NW_011494921.1:2970316-2980488 GCF_000754665.1 Bison bison bison | reverse complement strand
TTCTGGGCTCCAAAATCACTACAGATGGTGACTGCAGCCATGAAATTAAAAGACACTTACTCCTTGGAAGGAAAGTTATGACCAACCTAGATAGCATATTCAAAAGCAGAGACATTATTTTGCCAACAAAGGTTCGTCTAGTCAAGGCTATGGTTTTTCCTGTGGTCATGACCACTATTGCTGGTGTGATGTAAACTCACAAATGTCTCTCATGAAATGTGAGTCTTCCTTCAATCTCCTGACTTTGCAGTTTCACTCCTGCTCCATCTGTCCCTTGATGACAAAGAAATAAATTATTTGATGATTTAGAAAATGGAGTTAAATGAATTGTACATGGTTATGCTCATCCAGTCTTTACCTCAAAGAGTTCCACTCTTACATTCCTCACCCTTTTTCAGATTCCTTTTTCAGCTACATTCCTTCAGCCTTCCATGGATGCAAGGACCCTGCTGAGATGGACTTAAGTGGAATCTGAACCTCAGAGTGAAGTAACTTTTGAGCGTCAGCGTTAATTTAGAATTTGGATTCATCAGCTGGACTCATTCACATTTGCTTTATGGGGACCAGTTTGAGCAGATGGAAAATCTGTTTTGGGATGGGTGGAGAAAGCCAGGTAAAATTCAGTAAAAAGAGGATGACGTAGGGATCCTCCTCACAGCTTATTTGAAAGGAAGCAATCCAGTTCTGAGGCTGAAATAATTGTTTTGTTCATTTGAAAAGTCTTAATTGAATGTGTACTAGGTCCTAGGCATATGCCAGAGCCCTGAGATATGGAATAAAGCAAGCGCTATTCCTGACACTGAAAAGGCCGAAGTCGAGTCAAAGATATTACTTGGTTTGCGCTTACTGGTTGCCATGGCTCAATCAATTACACAGTTGTAGTGGTTCATACTGGAGAAGGAAATGGCAAACCATTCCAGTGTTCTTGCCTGGAGAATCCTGTGGACAGGCGAGCCTGGTGGGCTGCTGTCTGTGGGGTCGCACAGAGTTGGACACGACTGAAGCGACTTAGCAGCAGCAGTGGTTCATATGTACCTTGGGAGGAGTAAGCTGTTAGTAATACTATAAGAAGTAGGGAATCTTCATAAATAAGATTAGAACTGACTTTGACATATAAATTGGCTAGGTATGAAAAAAGGAAAACATTCCAGGCAAAGGGAATAATACAGAGACACACAGAGAAGTGTATAACTGTTCAAACATAGTTTACATCTGCTCTGAATAGGAAGGTCTTTCCCCCACGATTTTTCTCCAGAAAGAAATAACTAATCTTTATATGGCCTTTTAAGATTAAAGAAGTCCTTAAGATAATTCTGTTTTGAAGAATTAAGCATAGCAGAAAAGGGAAATTGATGAAATGACATTTGTAAACAAGCATCTTCAATTGTATTGTTTTATAGTAAATTACATCAAATATGCAGCCATGGGGCTTCCCTGGTGGCTCAGTGGCAAAAGATCCGCCTGCCAATGCAGGAAACTTGGGTTCGATCCCTGGGTCAGATCCCCTGGAGTAGGCAATGGATATCCACTCCAGTATTCTTGCCTGGAAAATACCATGGATACAGGAGCCTGGCGGGCTGCGGTCCATGGGGTTGCAAAGAGTCGGACACGACTGAGCATGCCCACACGCACGCTTCTCTGGACTTCCTGTCAGTGGAGAAGGCACTGGTGTAAATCTGCACGACAACCTTACTCCTGCTGTTCCTGACAACCTCCCACAACTGGTCTTCCCTCAGACTTCCAACATATTCTTTTATCTTTAGCTGAAAATTGTATTTAAGGTGGTAGCTTGGGCCATTTTGGGAGTTACAAAAGTTTTTCTGGCTAAATCTTATGTATGCAGAAGGTAAACAAGTTATTAAACTTATTATTGTTTTGACAGGGATTCCTGGCATGCTCCGGTTCATGGGGTCGCAAAGAGTAGGACATAATTGAGTGACTGAACTGAACTGAACTGAATATGTCTTTATTACAGGCGAGTCTCAGTCAAGAACCTGGAATTTCCTGGAAACAAAAACATTTTTTCCTCCCCTACAGACACCTTACAGTCAATAAATGTCCTTTGGAGAAATCAGTGAACTAACATAACACTCACTTTACTGTGGTTTTTAAGCATTGAATAAAATTTAATTAATGTTACTTTGTTCTGAATTTTCCAAATCTCCTGTAAATGTGTATACCTTCATAATTTAAAAAATAAAAAGAAAAAAGAAAGAAATAAAATTACAGAGAATAAATTCAGTTAGGAAACTTTTGAAATCTTGCTGGCAACTTAGAAGAAAATGAGACAAAGATATGATTTAAATTGACTTCCAGAAATGGAACCTCGGTGTCACAGATACTGTAGATGCTCAATTCTAGGTCTATATTTTGCATTTATTCCAAGACTTAAAAGCATGCATTTTATATTTCTTCTTTCATGGTAAGATATAACATGTTCTTAAATTCTTATTCAATAATAATACAAAATATAAAGATGGTATTTTTGATGCTTTATTTCCTTGGTTTAAATTTAATTTTTGGTCCGCACACCAGGTGATTTGGACTAAGCTGATAGAATTTTCTGAGGTTGTTTAATTCACTTCATTAACACAAAATAGCCATCTACTAAGTTCTCAGTTTCGCACTACATCAATACAAAGCTGAGAAAGACACAGTAGCAGTTACTTCAAGAAACTGATAACGTAGGCAATGAAGCAGAACGTATAAAAGCAAATAATTACGTTGCAAGATAATCAACACCCTCAGGTAAAAACCCAGAATACTGAAAAAATATTCTGTATCAATAATAAGGAAACAGAAAACTATTTTATCTTATGGTATTGAGAAAGAATAAGTGAGTCCTGTAAGAATAAGTGGGACTTCAAATAATAAAGGATATTTGGGGAAGACATGCAAAATTGAGTTAACAGCAAAACAAATACATTTAATAATTAATTAACTCAAGTGACTGAAGTCCTCTCATCTTGTATATATAGTTCACACTGTAGACTAAGTGAATGACAATTAATAGATGAATAGAACTCCATCCTCATTCCTATTGCAAACTAGAAAGATAAGAGATAAATGTATTGTCCTCTGCTCTTTTCTGGTTAATCATGGCTATCTCAGACAGTTTTACAGCTTTCTAATGTGTAAACAAGAATCAGGCTACTATCTTATTTTCAAACAGTGTTAATTATACAAATCTCCGTCTTTTTATTAGCATAGTGGTATCCAGCGATTATAATGGGAGAGGATTTTAAAAAACTATTCGAATGTCGTTTATACAAGGAGCAACATTTTTGTATAAAGCCTCTTCTACAAAAAGATGCATAGATAAATAATTCTATGAGTTTATTCATTTGTTTTATCTATAGAAGAATTAATGCACTAATAAATATTCATGAGCCAATTTGTGTTACTGGTTTATTTCGTGATATCCAGATGTTATCTTTCCCTCTTTGTGTTCAGTAATGATCATTTGAGATTCAAATGCAAACACTAGATGAAGTTGGCATACCTGTCCATCATTAAAAAATGAATAATACATCTTCATGAGGAAAAAAATAACATATTGCCTCCTTTTCAATAAGACAATACCATTTGAAATCCTGTTGTGTATTTCAGAACAATTTTGTATCCACACTGAAGTTTACAAACACAGCACTTTATAACTTTTTGGTCTCAGGATCCCTTTTACATATAGTCTTTAAAATTAGTGAAAACCTCAAAGAATTTGCTTTATGTGGGTTATATCTAATAATCTGGTTCTACTAGAAATATTCCAAATTAAAATTAGTAAATTTAAAATATTTATCAGTTTATTTAAAAGCAAAAATTGTAAATCTATTATATATATTACACTTCCCTGGTGGCTCAGATGGTAAAGAATTTGCATGCAATGCATTATATATTAACAGAAATAACATGGTTTTTATAAAAAATAGGTCTATTTCCCAAAACCAATCTAAAACTCATCATAACAACTATTTGTAGCAAACCTGATACTATTAACACTTAGCTGTTTTCCGGCTTTCATGACTGGGATAACTTGAGATTTGCCTTTGTTTTCTAAAGCTGCTGTCAGTCAGTTAGTGCAGATGTTATAGATCTGGTTCAGGCCAGGTTACACTAAACTCTGTGAAATTCAACTTGGAATTATTTGTTGCTATTAGTCCGTATTCTAAAATCATGCTTCAAAATGTAGGCTTTGAGAAAATGTAGGAACTTCTGAGAAAAGAAACATAAAGTGCGTGTGTTAACAAATAGAATGTAGCAAAATGAAATGGCCATTCATTTCCCCCAATGAGGGGCTTCCCTGGTGGCTCAGATGGTAATGAATCTGCCTGCAATGTAGGAGACGTGGCCTTGATCCCTGGGTTGGGAAGGTACCCTGAAGAAGTGGGTAAATCAGGAATTTGGAAAGCCAAGGATCAGTATTACTTTACATATTAATATTTTATGTTGAAGTGAAAACACACACCAACTGAACACAATATAAAATATTAATAACATGATAGGCTATATTTTAAAAAGTCACTAGGTGGAAAGAAATGGAAAATGGTATGCTATGTTGTTTTAATAAAATAAAGAGAATAAAGTTGGAAGATCTGCGTTTTGGTCTGGGGTTGCATCTCTGTTCTGAAAGTTGTTAGTTATACTTTATAGGGGCAAACTCCCTAAGTTTTCTGTAAAACAGTTTCTACACTGTTGGTATTTTGTTAGAATTATATATCTGAATAATGGGAATGGCATTTGTTTTGCTTTGCTACAAAAAACAAAGCACAACAAAAAAGCTCTTTTTCTGCTTTACAAAGCAAGCTGATAAAAGAAAGATGTCCTGTAGTCTAGACACAAAAAGTACAAAGAAAAATATTGGCTCAAGTATGTTGAATGATTATAATCTTTTCTTCTTACAATGTGTAAACAGCAGGTTTGCAAGTGCTCACGGGAAAACTACAGTGAAATGCAAGATGAAAGAATCACATTATTGTAAAGACCAGAACGTTCCAGAAAGCAAGAGCTGTCCTCTCTGTCCTTTGTATATTTAGAGTATTATGCTTCATGGTATTGTTAGAATCGTTTCTCAAAGACGAAAACAAATCCTCCCAGGAGAAATTAGTGACTAATGAAAACAAATGAAGTCAAACCTTACAAAGTAAACACACATCAATGTCTTCTGGGAGTTATTTGTATCTTTCTATTCCACAGTCTTAATTATTTACTCTGTCTTCAAATTTATCTTTCTATTTGAACCCAGATAATCAGACATTATATGGAAAGAAAAGCTAATAAATATTTCCAGTGAAAAGGGTAACAAGTCTTCTTTGGACTTTGTAGTATGACTAAACATCATATAGGTATGAAAATAATTAAATGATTTTCTTTGAAAGTTTATGCAATTTAAGGGGTAGAATATCAACACAGGAAAAGTTAAAAAAATAATAAAACATTAAATGGCAATGATCCATACCTTATTTTTTTAACAATATATTGAAATTACAAACATCCTTTCTATCATGGTCCAAATATCATTTTTTTTTCAACTCTACTCATTAAAAGCTATAAATGTGCCCAAGGTGCATGATCATTTTGTGTTTCCCATTACTTATCTAAAGGAAGTTCTACAGTAGTATCTGCACATGGCATAGACTGTTAATTTTTCCCAGTATCCCTCTTCTCTTCTTTGTTTTAGAAATGGAAAACCCCCCTTCCCCCACTCCCCTCCTCCTTACCTTATGCACAAAGTGTTAGCAAAGAAGTTTGTTTAGAAGGTGACTATAGTTTCTACCTTTGCCTCCCAGCAGTTCTGTATGACCAGGTCAGCTATCTCTGACCATGGAACTAAGATTTGGCCAATGGGATGTATGTTAAGTTCTAACTCACACTTTAAACAGTAGCCTAATTTCTTTTATCTCCTTTCGTCCCGTTCCTTGGTCTAGAATTCAGGTACAGTGCTAATAAGCGAGCTTTGTGGATAAAAAGTAGGTAAAAGAAACAATCTTGACTTGTGCTGTCCAGTTCAGTGGCCAGTGGCCACGTGTGGCTTTTGAGTACTTGAAATGCAGCTAGTGTAATTGAGATAAATTTAAAATTTTACTTCCTTACAGTTGATTTAAATATAAAAACTCATACTCAATTTAGTTATTGGAAACTTTTAAGTATCTTTGAAACAATTTATGTATGTTCATTTATTTTTTAATTGAAAATTTCATGAAAGCTAAATACAGACTAAGTATTTCAGATGAAATTTAACATCCTCATTGAGAAGCAGTTCATGCTTGAAATAATAAAACTTAAATATATTATTATTTAATTCACCTGTTTTTTTAAATTGTTAAATATGTAACTTTTCTGAGCATTTTTTTCTCTTACTTTTAAGTGCCATATAAAATAGATAGCACAGATCAAGGGAATGTCTGTGCCACAAGAAGAAAGGAACTCAGGTCTTTGGATGAACTCATACACTCTGAACACCTTCCATCCACTGCAGATTTCTTTGTAAAAGAGAAATTTGTTGAGAGGATTGAATGAATTAATGCTCCAGAAGGGCTTAGACTACAGCCTGCCATACTAAAGCCCAGGGCTTTCCAGGTGGCTCAGTGGTAAAGAATCCGCCTACCAATGCAGCAGATGCAAGAGATATGGGTTTGATTCCTGGGTGGACGATCCCCTGGAGGAGGAAAAGGCAACCCTCTCCAGTATTCTTGCCTGGAAAATTCCATGGACAGAGAGCCTGGTGGGCTATAGTCCACGGGGTCCCAAAGAGTCGGACACGAGTGAGCCCACACGCACAGTTTACTACAAGTTCCAAGCTTATAAGATTTATCCTTCTTAATGTATTTCCAAACAGAAATAAATTTCCTCCCTCCATAATCCTATAGCCCGTTTTATATATTTGTATTACGTAGTGCCATCATCATTCAATTTCATGCCTTTGATTGGGATTCATTTTGAAGAATTTGTCAGAGAGCCTACGCTCCTGCTTCTAGCATCTCTGCTGGTCTCACAGACAATTAAAAAAAAAAAAGAAAAACTCTTGCTCTAAGTTTTACCAAGAGACTGACCGTTTTCAATCACAATCCCTTCACAACTGTTTCTACAACCAGAAGGAAACCACGATCACGTCATTCCACAGCCCAGATCCTTGTGTGGTTTTGTAACGCTAAACGCCAAACACATTTATGTGTCTTTCCCACTTCCCCTGTCGATAACTGCTCCCTGTTGGTTTTCTGGGGTGTCATATACACTTATTTTTCCTTATTTCCTCAATTAGCATCTCAAGATATTGTGCATTTAAAAAATTTTCTCGAATGTGATTTTCCTGTTTCATCACCTAGTTAAATTCACTTAGTTCAGATTTCAGCTCACACACACCCTCTTCAGAGAGCTGCAGATGGCCCTTCAGACCATTAGTCTTCTGTGAATTCTCTCAGAGCAACCTGGTGGCACATTCATGGACCACCCTTTCCCAGGTCACTACTATAATGCTTGATTATAATTTTATTATGTGTGGCATTTTTCACATCATTAAAACATGTCCAGTTTTGTCTTGTTTGTTACTCTCCTTTCTGCTAAATTGCAACTTCCTTGAGGGTGGATTTGATGGTACTTTTTGTACCTCCCCTCCAACACCAAGATAGAACTTCTAATAACTACATTAAACTGCCAAAGGAGCTGTGCAAAAGTTGAAAAAACGTTGCTGTGATAATTCAGAGGGAAATAAAGATCACTTCAGCTCAGTGGTGGAAATATGCAAATATTTATGGAGCTACTAAGACATGACAAGAGGGTGTAACAAGAGAGCGGACTCTACAATGAGAATGATCAAGTCTGAATCCTGGATCTGCCACTTACTAGCTGTGTGGTCTCTGGAAAATAGCTTGACTTCTCCGTGCTTTAGGTTCTTCATCTGTAAAATGAGGGAAGTAAATAGCAGTGTTTTTATAAGGCTGCAGGGAGAATTAAATGAATTAATGTGAATCTATCTTACAAGAGTGCTTCACACGTAAGTACTCAGTAAACGTGTGATACACGGGCTTCAAATTAGGAGAAAGAAGGAGAGAAGTCATTTAAAACATATGAAGTTGCTCTATATAAAGTACAAGGAAGTAAGAAGAGGTGATGTTAATAGGAGAGCGTGAGGGAACTATTTTTGAGATGCAGAAGGTTTCTGTAGGTGAGTGGTAGGAGGTAAGGCAAGAAAAGGGTCAACTTAAGAACTTTATAGTAGATATCATCATTAGAAGTTTTTGGTCAAGGCAATGGCATTATCAGAATCGTGTTTTGATTGTTTTTGTTCTGTCTGTCAAGATTGTCAGGAAAAATAATTCATAGTTTGCTATAAACACTTCAAAAGCATCATCTCTTTTCATACTGAAAGCTCATGAGTAGGTATCACTACGGTGCCCACTTTATTGATGGGAGAACTGAAGTAAAGGAAGATGTGAAACAGAACACAACAGTAATAATATCTAAATCACTGAAGCTACTATGAGGAGTCAATATATGAAATATGTTTAGCACTGTATTAAATACAGTGAGTGTCCAATAAGAAAAAAGCTACGGGTTTAACCTGAGTGACTGTTTTCTAAGAGTATTATCCCCATTTCCTCTTGAGGTCCTATCTAATATAGTGTAATATAATACAAGAAATCTTGCACATGCTTTGTAGATAAAAATTATTGAGTTTTCATTTCAACTTATATATGTTTTATAAATGTATATAATTAGAATCGAGTGAAAACAACAGCAACATTAATTTCCCCTTGGGTTGGGGAGGGTCAGCTTCACGCTGTGTGTTTAGAAATAAAGGTCTCCTTGTCAGGACATGAAGGGGAGGAAACAGAGTGACAGAGAGGACTCTGTGGGGGAGACCCGTTTCCTCAGAACCGGGATTGACCGAGTCCGTCCGAGCGCAGAGTGCGGGTGGTTAGTGTGTGGGGAAGGAGCGGGCGAGGAGGAGGAGGAGGAGGAGGAGGAGGAGGAAGGTAGGGGACTTTGTGGGATGAACTGTGTAGGGAGAGGGTTCTCACAGAACAAGCAGGGCAGGGACAGAGCTGGGTTTATGAATAGAAATGAGGGGGGGTCCAGGAGTCAGGAGCAGAGCCGATTTTCAATGAAGATAATGAGATAATCTTCCCAGCGGATGTGGTGACGCGAGCGGTGAAGAACCCGCCTGCCAGGTCGGAAGATCCCCTGGAGGAGGAAATGGCAACCCACTCCGTCTTCTTGCCTGGGGAGTCCCACGGACAGAGGAGCCTGGTGGGCTCCATCCATGGGGTCGCACAGAGCTGGACGCGGCGGAAGCGGCTTAGCACGGCCCGGTGGATGTGGCGATGCTATTAGCACAAGCAAGGTTTGCTGACCATCGAAGGGAACGGAAAAGCAGCTACGGACTCCGGGAAGCTTATGTTGTCTATTTTCCCCTTTTCTATGTCACAATCATCAGTCAGTTTTACTGGAAGCAATGAAAGGAGGAAGAAAGACACAGAGAAAATGATTTTCAAATCATCCAATATGTTTTTTATTTGTTAGAGGCTCTAGTGAATTCCTTGATGAGGAAAAGATTGTAATAATGGGTCCAGATTAGGTTGAAGTTTGTCAATGGCTTTTGACAACCCTCATTTTTCCCCCCTTTCATTATCAGAATGAATTAGACATCACCGAATCTTTTGATTCTGGAGAAGGAAATGGCACCCACTCCAGTATTCTTGCCTGGAGAATTCCATGGACAGAGGAGCCTGGTGGGCTACAGTCCATGGTGTCTCAGAGAGTCGGACAGGACTGAGAGAAGACTGCACCAAATGCACAGAAGAGAAGCTAACGTATTTCCAGATCCTTTTGTTTTGTGAACCACCGATCTTCTCAGGTTCTTTCATTAACATGCTCAAAAGATGCTTAATTTTAAAAAATAGCAATGTTGACCAGCACGTTATTTAATCGTTGTAAATTCCAAAGGACAGAAATGGTATGGACCTAACAGAAGCAGAAGATATTAAGAATCGGTGGCAAGAATACACAGAAGAACTGTACAAAAAAGAGCTTCACGACCCAGATAATCACGATGGTGTGATCACTCACCTAGAGCCAGACATCCTGGAATGTGAAGTCAAGTGGGCCTTAGAAAGCATCGCTACGAACAAAGCTAGTGGAGGTGATGGAATTCCAGTGGAGCTATTTCAAATCCT
>NW_011494921.1:2964491-2970216 GCF_000754665.1 Bison bison bison | reverse complement strand
ACAAAGCTAGTGGAGGTGATGGAATTCCAGTGGAGCTATTTCAAATCCTGAAAGATGATGCTGTGAAAGTGCTGCACTCAATATGCCAGCAAATTTGGAAAACTCGGCAGTGGCCACAGGACTGGAAAAGGTCAGTTTTCATTCCAATCCCAAAGAAAGGCAATGCCAAAGAATGCTCAAACTACCGCACAATTGCATTCATCTCACACGCTAGTAAAGTAATGCTCAAAATTCTCCAAGCCAGGCTTCAGCAATATGTGAACTGTGAACTTCCTGATGTTCAAGCTGGTTTTAGAAAAGGCAGAGGAACCAGAGATCAAATTGCCAACATCCGCTGGATCATGGAAAAAGCAAGAGAGTTCCAGAAAAACATCTATTTCTGCTTTATTGACTATGCCAAAGCCTTTGACTGTGTGGATCACAATAAACTGTGGAAAATTCTTCAAGAGATGGGAATACCAGACCACCTGACCTGCCTCTTGAGAAACCTATACGCAGGTCAGGTAGCAACAGTTAGAACTGGACATGGAACAACAGACTGGTTCCAAATAGGAAAAGGAGTACGTCAAGGCTGTATATTGTCACCCTGCTTATTTAACTTATATGCAGAGTACATCATGAGAAACGCTGGACTGGAAGAAACACAAGCTGGAATCAAGATTGCCAAGAGAAATATCAATAACCTCAGATATGCAGATGACACCACCCTTATGGCAGAAAGTGAAGAGGAACTCAAAAGCCTCTTGATGAAAGTGAAAGTGGAGAGTGAAAAAGTTGGCTTAAAGCTCAACATTCAGAAAACGAAGATCATGGCATGTGGTCCCATCACTTCATGGGAAACAGATGGGGAAACAGTGGAAACAGTGTCAGACTTTATTTTTGGGGGCTCCAAAATCACTGCAGATGGTGACTGCAGCCATGACATTAAAAGATGCTTACTCCTTGGAAGGAAAGTTATGACCAACCTAGATAGCATATTCAAAAGCAGAGACATTGCTTTGCCAACAAAGGTCCGTCTAGTCAAGGCTATGGTTTTTCCTGTGGTCGTGTATAGATGTGAGAGTTGGACTGTGAAGAAGGCTGAGCACCGAAGAATTGATGCTTTTGAACTGTGGTGTTGGAGAAGACTCCTGAGAGTCCCTTGGACTGCAAGGAGATCCAACCAGTCCATTCTGAAGGAGATCAGTCCTGGGTGTTCTCTGGAAGGACTGATGCTAAAGCTGAAACTCCAGTACTTTGGCTACTTCGAAGAGTTGACTCATTGGAAAAGACTCTGATGCTGGGAGGGATTGGGGGCAGGAGGAGAAGGGGATGACAGAGGAGGACATGGCTGGATGGCATCACCAACTCGATGGCCGTGAGTCTGGGTGAACTCCAGGAACTGGTGATGGACAGGGGGGCCTGGTGTGCTGTGATTCATGGGGTCGCGAAGAGTTGGACACCACTGAGCAACTGAACTGAACTGAGCTGAACTGAAATTCCAAGGGACTAGTTGACAAATTCTTGAGAAAAGGTTCACCTGGAAATGGGGCTCAGAAATGACGATCATTATGTATTTTTGGATTATTTTAGAATTTTCAATCCAAAAGTAGAAAATAATTCCTGTGTTACAAACATGTGAATTATACTATTAATTTGCCCATGCATTATTTTTGTTTGTACCCTAGAATATTAATATACCTGACATATCTGTCGATCTATAGATAAAAGTTGTAATTGTTAAAGGGAAGTTGAAATTCATTTTTTTTCCCAGTAAATCATACTTTTAAAAAGCAAGTGATGTTTAAACACCAATACATACAATTATAACTTCCCTGGTAACTCAAATAGTAAAGAATCCACCTGCAAAGGAGACCCAGGTTTGATCCCTTGGTTGAGAAGATTTCCTGGAGAAGAAAATGGCAACCCACTCCAGTATTCTTGCCTAGAGCATCCCATGAACAGAGGAGCCTGGCGAGCTACAGTCCATAGGGTTGCAAAGAGTTGGAATGACTGAGCAACTAACCTTTACATACAATTCTCTCTCAGTAAATTCTCTAAACAAATAGGAGCATTGTATTGCAGCCTTTCTCTACAAATAATGGAATTGCTCCAAATTTCTATGCCATCAAAAAAAAAAAAAAGAACCTTGAAAGGGTCCCTTATAAATTACAGCAGTTACTCATCTTTAATAGTCAAGTTCTTTTCATTACATCAAAGCACGCTCTGGCTACAGGAATTCTCTCAAAGTTGATATTATTTTTTCACTGTACATGGACCTCAAGGAGTGTGGATATAGCCTGGCAAGTAAGTTGAAATTTTGTGAGAAAAAGTGAAAATTAAAAGTTCAGACTCTCGAGTCTTGTTTATTTTCTATGATTATTAGTTATTAACATATTTTGACAGAACATATTAGCAATCTTTGTCTTACTTATGCATTTAAAGCAAGCATTTTGTTATTAAATATTAATTTAATTTCAGGTTGTAGAGCCAATGCATGGTTGAACTATTAATGGAGTATAATTCTTATTCCACTATATCAAATCTTTTAGTTGCTACATAGCTTTTTAATAAATGTTCTATAATACTCTTTCATGTATAGAATTTTTTTATTTCACTTTTCTTGTGATTTTTGTTTCCACTATATGTAAGAAGTGATGCATTTAAACCTTTAGTACTTTAAAATGTATTTATTATCAATTATCACTCATTGTCTATAGCACTGAAACTTGGAAAAAGCAATTTTCCTCTAGAAAAAAAATTGTACAAAACATTAATTTATGTCTACTGGATCACCATGTAATATGAAAATCTGTTTTTAAGTACACTGAATTTTCTGCAAAATCATCTCACATTTCTATAATCTATGCTGTCTTTTCTTATGTGCAGTTTTCTAATGTATTATTGTATTCTATTGTATTTACAGAGAAAGCCACACTGAAACACTTTTGTCTGTCATACATAAACATTTAAAATGCTTGTTTTATAAACTGATAAATGTATCAATGCTTAAAAGTTAAACCAAATTAATCTTGCTGCAGTCTTAACAAATGCAATCTGGATTATATAGGGGAATAGCTTATTTTATTTCAAGAAAACTCAATTAGAACTTAAAACAATACTACTAAGCTTACAAAATAGAAGCCACAAAATTTAGCCATACATCATTTTCTGATTTGCTGTTGTTTTTTAGTCACTAACTTGTCTGACTCTTTTGTGACCCCATGGACTGTAGCCCACCAGGCTACTCTGTCCATGGGATTTCCCATTTCCTTCTCCAGGGCATTTTCTGATTACTTCGTGTTTTTTCTATAGAACTATTGGCAAACAAGTAGATTTTATAAACTACAGTTTGTACTTTCTTTTTTCTCCTACATTGTTCAGGACATGAAATGATATTAACAATGAAATAGCTTGCTTGATGGGATGTTTGGTTTAACTATTTTATTGAAGAAGACTCTAAGACTTATTATTTTCAAATATTAATTTTTAAAGAGGATAATATATTGATCTTTGGATTCAAACACTTGTCTATAAATTCCAGTCCAACCATATATAAAGCTATTTTTGTTAATAATAGTATCCATATGATAAGCCTATATTATGAGGATTGAATAGAATGACACACGTGCAGTACTTAGAACAGTGCCTGGGCCATAATAAGTGCTCAACAAGAGTTAGTTTATTACTGTTACTTAACTTCTTTAAATCTGTTTTTCGACATACTGGGGAAATGTTCCTATATTGTATGGTTACTGTGAGGATCAAACTGTGTGCACAGAACTTAGGACTCTTAATATGTAGTAGATATGGTTGCTGCTGCTGCGAAGTCGCTTCAGTCGTGTCCGACTCTGTGAGACCCCATAGACAGCAGCCCACCAGGCTCCTCCGTCCATGGGATTTTCCAGGCAAGAGTACTGGAGTGGGGTGCCATTGCCTTCTCCGAGTAGATATGGTTATATGTACTTAAATGTCAATACACATGCAAGGCACTTAAGGATCTTATCCTGTAGCAGGATTGTTATTTATAGTTAAAGATAACAGGTCTTCCCTAGTGGCTCAGACAGTCAAGAATCAAGTTGCAATGTAGGAAACCAGGGTTCAGTCCCTGGGTTGGGAAGATCCCCTGAAGAAGGGAATGGCAATCCACTCCAGGATTCTTGCCTGGAGAATTCCTCATGGGCTCCAGTCCATGGGGTCGCAAAGAGTCAGACATGACTGAGTGACTAACACTTTCACTTTACTTTCATGATAGGTCTTTATTATTAGATTATTAATCCTCTATGCTAAGCTGATATGAAGCTAACATGTGAGAGTTATATCATTGCTCTCTGTGTGGTGATAAAAGAACCTTACATAATTTCAGTAGAGTTCATACTTCTCTCCAGTTTATCCCTCTCCACCATAGATCACATGTAAATAAAAATTTCAAATGTTATGAGTTTTTTTGAGGCATCTACTTGATTACAGATTTGATTACAGTAATATATCTTATTAGCATGTTTTAATAATTATAAATATTTTCTTTCTCAACTTAGATAGAAAACAGATGAGAAAAAAATCCATTCATCCTTGTCAATCAACTGACAAAGATGTGATAAAAGAAGCTCACGCTGAGAATTTAATGACTAATTTATCAAATGCTTATGCTTCAGGTATGGATGCTGTTAACAAATGTTATTTGTTTTATTTTTTTTTATAAAATTCTATGTTATCTACATATTACTGAAGTCATTTTGATTTTCTTAAGATCTATAGACTAACTTTTATAAGCATACTTTAACTGACTTTTAAAAGTACAACTTACCAGCTCATTTTTGACGACAGTCAAATAAGGACCACCTGGTAGAGCTTAAAGGGCCAATTAATTTCATGGCGTTAATCTAAAGTGGCTTACTTTTTGGTGAAAATTGTTATTCAGTGGGACTTCAAATGAAGATTATTTGTAGGATTTGGACAGATGCTGCTTTATTTAACTATTTGGCATGGCCTTCAAGTATCTTTAATCTTCTATGATCAAAATTCTATCTGATAGTGAGTTTCTTCGACTGTTTAGAAACCGACCTTGTTGTTTATTTCTTTTTTCTCTAGATTTGTTGCCATCCAAGGAGGGCAAAGATTTAACAAAATGTTTTCTGCTGCGAGTGGTAAATATTCTTCTGCACTACATTGAGAAAACTTTCGATGATAAGAGTAAAATATTGGACTTTCATCATCCTCATCAACTTCTTGAAGGTTTGGATGGGTTTGACTTAGAACTGTCTGACCATCCTGAATCTCTGGAGCAGTTGCTGGTTGATTGCACAGACACCTTAAAATATGGGGTAAAAACAGGTAATTTTCAAATTTGTTTGTCCAAACTGGAGACTGAATGAGTAGCCTTAAGTTTACATTTGCATTGAAAAATACCCTAATTTCATTCATTTTTATTTAAAACATTTGTCTAGTTTATTTTAAACTGGTATTTTCATATAGAATTGTTTATTAATTAACAGAGAAAGTAAACAAAATGATTTTGGTTTGGAGGGATATATCCCAATGGCAAATAACATACAGTTTTTATTTACCTTTTTCATTTTTTGCTTTATTTGATCATATTCATTACTGGATGCTTGATTTATTATCTCTGTACTTCAATAAAATATAGAATGCTAAAATTAGATATATGTATAATTTATATATATAGCCTATATTTTAGAAAGTGTTTTCTGATTAAAATGACATTATTGTAACTTAATTCTTTTTT
>NW_011494921.1:2948208-2964187 GCF_000754665.1 Bison bison bison | reverse complement strand
TATTATCTCTGTACTTCAATAAAATATAGAATGCTAAAATTAGATATATGTATAATTTATATATACAGCCTATATTCTTAGAATAGGTTCCAGTTTTATCCATCTCATTAGAACTGAATTCTTAATCTCTTAAAACAATGATACTTCCAGGAGCAAACAACATTTGAACAAAACTCTAGAGGCAAAACAGAGATTCACAAAGAGCTATTACACACATTATCTTTAAGACAGAGTGTAAAACTAGTGCACAGAACAATCCATTGTGGAGCTAAGGAGGAGAAGCTTAATTTAAACTGAGTTCAATATAGATTGTTCAATTTGACAAGCAATGTTTGGTGATTCTTCCTTAATATAAAATTTTGAAAGATCATTATAAGAGGAACCTGATATTTTTATAGTTGAAATTATTTATCTTTTTTTGCTGCCTGTATTTTTAAAGAATTCTTTTCCATTATGGTTTCTTACAGGATATTGAATATCCTGTGCTCTACACTAGGACCTTGCTGTTTATCCATCCTACATGTAACAGTCTCCATCTGCTAACCCCAAACTCCCAAACCAGTTCATCCTCCACCCCTTCCCCCTTGGTGATCACAAGTCTGTTATCTGTGCTTGTGATCCTGTTTCTGTTTTGTAGATAAGCTTATTTGTGTCGTATTTTGGACTCCACATATTTGTTGTTCAGCCACTAAGTTGTGTCTGACTCTGCGACTTCATCAACAGGAGCACGCCAGGCTCCTCTGTCCTCTATTGTCTCCCGGAGTTTGCTTAGTTTCATGTCCACTGAGTCAGTGATGCTATCTAACCATCTCATCCTCTGCCGCCCTCTCCTCCTTTTGCCTTCAATCTTTCCCAGCATCAGAGTCTTTTCCAATGTGTTCGCTCTTTGCATCAGGTAGCCAAAATAATGGGGCTTCAGCTTCAGCATCCGGAGAAGGCAATGGCATCCCACTCCAGTACTCTTGCCTGGAAAATCCCATGGATGGAGGAGCCTGGTGGGCTGCAGTCCATGGGGTCGCTAAGAGTCGGACACGACTGAGCGACTTCACTTTCACTTTTCACTTTCATGCATTGGAGAAGGAAATGGCAACCCACTCCAGTGTTCCTGCCTGGAGAATCCCAGGGATGGGGGAGCCTGGTGGGCTGCCGTCTATGGGGTCGCACAGAGTCGGACACGACTGAAGCGATTTAGCAGCAGCAGCAGCAGCGGTGGCTTCAGCATTAGTTCTCCCAGTGAATAATCAGGGTTGGTTTCCTTTGAGATTGACTGGTTTGACCTCCTTGCAGTCCAAGGCACTCTCGAGTCTCCTCCAGCGCCACAGTTGGAGAGCGTCAGTTCTCTGGCGCTCAGTCTTCTTTATGGTCCAGCTGTTTCTTGCTTAGTATGATAATCTCTAGGGACCTTCTATTTCACCCAAAAAGTGTATAAGCAGCTTTGGAAGGAAAATTATTTCGTCTTCTAGGTGATCTTTCCCCCATCCACTGAGGTAGCTTCCCACACCCCACCCTCGGTCTTTCTACTTCAGTTGGGTTCTTCACTCTGGTATTTGAGCCCTTTCTCATTTTGGTGCCTTCTTACAGCTGCTCCTCCTCCTCCACTGTTTGGAAATAGACTTAAGACCTTCTCTGAAAGATCACTTCCTCCAAAAGCCTTCTCTGGAGACTGTCTCTCCTACTCCTGACCCCTTAGAAATGGTCTTTTAACATCCTGATCCTTTGCTTTGTAATTTTTGCTTTTTACTGTACTTAAATACATTTGTGTCATTATTTGATTGTGTCTCCTTCTTTCAATAGTAAGTGAGATCCCCATGTAGCGGCTATGTCCGTATGACCGCTGGGCCCTAATACCCAGAACAGTCCCAGCATATGATAATCGCTCAGGAATGTTCACTGAATGAAATCGTGTACTTGATCCATAACACCTGTTCACTGAGAAACTGCTATGAAATTTAACCACATTTCAGCCGTGTGTTTACACTTTGACCCATGTGTGATTTTGTCTTTTTTCCCCAGGACATCCTCGCTATTTTAACCAGCTCTCCAGTGGGCTAGATGTGATTGGACTTGCAGGGGAATGGTTGACAGCCACTGCAAATACCAACATGTGAGTATCCTTCTGGGTCTAAGGGACGTGAGACTGTGAGACGCGGAGCAAGGGTGTAGGTGTCAGTTGTTGAAGTTCCTTTTTGCTGGACGGGATGTTTGCTCTCTCAGAAACAAATACGTGATACCAGAAAGAAATGCAAAGATGGTTCCTGTTCCCTGGGGACATTTTAACTGGTCCTCTGGACTGTCTCTCCTCTCTAGAAACTCTTAGGATCTGAAATTCCTTGTAAATAGTAAAGTGCAGTTGATTAGTCTGAGTTATTAGTGTGCAGACTGGGAGTCCAGCTCTGGGACTGAAATCACTGCAATACTACCCAGAACAGCCCAGAGCATAGAGTCTAAAAACGACACACGCCAGGGTAGGAAAAGTTGCCTGAGTGTTAACTGGAACTTCAGTTTGCTCAAAGGTGAAGAAAGTAAACTATTAAAGTTAAATCGAGCTCCAATGTGATTCCTTAAAAATTTTGACCTTTGTCAGAACAAAACTTGCAGGTATATGAAATGAGATACACTGCTGTAATGTTTTGAAGTAAAATTAACTTTAGGGCAATGTATTTCAAGTTTAAAGGAATAGGGAAGTGATTGGACATGCAATTGGAAGGAACAGTCTGCCTCAGATGTTAATATATAACTATAATCAAAAGAGATAGCTGGTAGAAGTTTAAACTTTAAAACCAGGAACTAAACATTATGAGAAGTGACTGCTTCACTGTGTAGGAAAGCTGTGGTTTATTTTAACTGTTTAGTTGTCACTGGGATCTTAATGGTGCACAGGGTTTTATAAATGTGAAATGCATAGAAAAATAAGCTGCACAGTTTATTGCTAGTTTTAGTTTTCATTGCTTGATTGTAGCCCTTTATTTGAACACACATAGAGTAACACTTTGGAGAGCTTCTCTGATAGCTCAGTTGGTAAAGAATCCACCTGTAATGTAGGAGACCCTTAATGAACCTATATCGTTTGCGATATATAAAATGTGATGCATTTTATTACATAAAAATCATTTTACAAATCTTACTCCATTATTTGGAATCCTATTGCTGTGAAACAATCATTCTCTGTTCAAAGAAAATATAGATTTTTGGTTTAAATAGAGAAATAGTAGAAAAATGCAAAGAGAAAGGAGGTAAGAGATGGTTCTACACATTTGAATTATTCTTTAATCAACAGATGTGAATACCTAGCACATGATTTTATTTATCCTCTTCCATGTAATATAATTCACAGTGGAATTTCTATACATATATTATAGGTTTACCTATGAAATAGCTCCAGTATTTACTGTCATGGAAACAGTTCTTCTTAAGAAAATGTGTGGAATTATTGGCTGGAGAGAAACAGAAGCAGATGGAATATTTTCACCTGGTAAGAAAAAGGTTTATAAGTGAAAAGAAATAATAGGAGAAAGTAAAAATGTATTTAAATTAATATGATTGTTTTTGAGTCATTGAATTGATGTGAATGTTCATAAGCCATATTGTTGGCTATAATCATAAACAAAGTTTTTTGAAATCTGAAAGTTGTGGATTTTGCTGTTTGTGATTCCTTTAATACTTTCAAGGAAGACCATTTTAAAAATGACATCAGTGATTTGGTACCATTTTACTTCAGAAAACTCTCAAATCGTCTCAATCAACATTTCAGATTTTTGGAATTAGATTAACAGTCACAATTTCTTTTCCGTAGGTGGGAGTATATCAAACCTCTATGGCATATTAGTAGCTCGTTATAAGCAATATCCAGAGATAAAAGCAAGAGGCATGGCAGTCCTTCCGTGCATTGCGTTGTTTGTTTCTGAACAAGTAAGTATCAAGTCTAGATTTTTCTAAGCTTTAAGAATCTTCTAAGATATACCGATAAAGTAATTTAAACATTGAGAATATTAGCTTCACTTTTATGGTAAAAACACTCTGTAATCTGTTTGGATCTATATATTGATATTGGAAAGGAGAAAAACAACTTTCCAGCCTATACAGACTATATAGATTAGCAATACAAATAATTCAGGAAAATTTTATTTCAATATAGGAGAAACTAACAGAAAAAAGATATGATTGTAAATATAAAACATTCTGCTATCTTTACCAAAAAAAAATCATTAAGTGGGATTTGCCTGCAATGCAGGAGACTCGGGTTCCTGATCCAGTGATTGAACCCGAGTCTCCTGCATTGCAGGTAGATTCTTTACCACTGAGCCACCAGGCAAATCCCACTGCTGCATACTTAATGTAATTTACTATAAAACAATACAATTGAAGATGCTTGTTTACAAATGTCATTTTTATCATTTGACATATACTTTTTCAATATTATGAGCAAATAAGCTGAAATCCCATGTCATTTTTTTAAAAAAATCATTTCCTATTTAATCTATGTATTGATATTCTCCATTGAAATGAAAACATCGTAAGGGTTTTAAATTTCCCTTTTCTCTCATATATGTGGTCTTTTCCAGGCAGCTAAAAATTACCCAGGAAAAGTTTATCTTTGAGCTGTCACCTCCATCTTACTGATTCTGTTTATATTATCAAACTATGCCATGAGATAGTAGTCACCCAGAAGGCAAGAAATCAAATTTGATATCAAAGTTAAAATTAAAAACTACAAATACAATTATGTATAGTTTAAAAATAAAATTAAACTAAAAAAATAAAATTAAATAAAATAAAAACTACAAGCAGAGGAAAAATTGATTCCTTTCTTTAGGCCTCTCTTAAAAAAAAATTGCAAATTCAAGACTTAAAGCTGTCCATAACATGCAAGGATTCACCTGGAGGATATTGTCAGTAAATGTATAAATGACACGATTCATGTGGATACAGAAAACTAGAATAAGAATCACAGTCCTGTGTTTAAAGTGTTGTCTGAGTGACAGCGCCTCCTAGAAAGAGGTGCTACAGCCTTCTTCATCTCAACTAACGTCATGGTAAGGGTCTGGAAGTATGCCTTGAGAACCTCACTTCTATACGTGTGTGTGTGTATATATGTACATGTATTTATATATGCACAGATCCATTCAGAGCTATGCATATATGCCCTAATTTGAGTGGTGCACTAGTGTAAGTGATGATTTAAGGCAGGAAAATTAATGCCTTCCCTGTCTTCATTTTTGCCCAAGGGTCATTATTCCATAAAAAAGGCTGCAGCAACTCTTGGTATTGGAACAGATAATGTAATTGAAGTAAAATGTGATGAAAGGTATGTTTCTTAACACAGTCTCAAGATTTTTATTATCATTATGCTTCATATAAAGATTAAAACCCCATTTTTCTATTATCCCAATTTTTAGCAAGAATATTTTCCCAGATTAGTTTCAATAATTTTAACTGGAAGTAATTATGAAAGAAACACCAAAGTTATCCTATACAGTATCCTATGCTGAATATAGTCCTATGCAAGTGAGAGTGTCGCATACCTTTTCTTTGTTAAGTATATTGAAGTAGCAGTATAATGATGTCTGGAGATGAAAAATTCAGATGCATCAGAAATCTACAGAGTAAAAATATATTTCCATTTCTCTTGAAATGAATAAACTATATTATAAATACATATATTCTGGAAGATCATTTTGATGCATATTAAATATATGTATACATCTCAAGTTCTGTGTTACAATCTGCAACTTATTTTGTAAATTTTTTTGGCTTTAGAGTATATCTTAGAAACCTTAGCCTATGAATGTATACAGACTTTCCTTATTCTTTTTTAATTATTTTGGAGTTTTCCATTTTGTAAATATAATTTCACATATCTTATTTAAAAGGTTTTCACCTAGATTTAAGTATTTAAAGACAATGATTAAATGAATGTGTGTGTGTGTATGTGTGTGTGCTCAGTCGTGTCTGACTCTGACCCCATGGACTGTAGCCTGCCAAGCTCCTCTGTCCATGGAATTTTCCAGGCAAGAATACTAGAGTGGGTTGCCATTTCCTCTTGAAGAGATGTTCCTGACCCAGGGATCGAATCTGAGTCTTTTGGGTCTCCTGCATTGGCAGGTGGATTCTTTACCACTCACAGTACCTGGGAAGCCCTGATTTAATGAATATAATTATACAAGTATACTTGAGTGTCTATATTTGAATATTTCTCACATAAATCCCTATAAGTTCAATTACAGGTTCAAAGATTGTCTGCACTTTAAATTTCATATAGATTTTTATTTGCCCTTCAAATATTTTTGAGTTAACTGATGCTTATCTACTGGGAGAAACTTGAATATTATCAATATTTCTGTACTTGAAAATTCTGATAAATGAAGATGACCTTCAGTTGTTTGGAACTATATATGTCTAGTATACTGACCAACCAGCTGTGTGTTACAGCAATATGTCTGTTCATTTTCATTTGCCAATTTTTTATTGGTAGTTTATTATTTATTGGCTTGTAAAAATATTTATATATTGAGATATTTTTAAATGTAAAATATATGAATATAGAACATTTTGCAAATATGCTTTATAAGTTTGTCATTCTATATGTATTTCAAGTTGTTTGGTTTTCTTTATATAAACCCTGTACATTTGCTGAGAATCTCTTTCCCAGATACTTTGTATCTGTTTTTACTACTATGAATAGGATATGTTCTATGTTTATTAAGAACAATTAGTTAAAAAAAATAGGAACCTAATTTACTATTGTAACCCTCCCATTGCTCAACATTCTTATAGTTTTCAAAAGTTTTTCAATAAGCAATGTTAGGTATTCCAGGTGTACAACCATATGTACTTGAATTAGGGATTTTTCTTATTTTCGTTTCTGTATATCATCTATTATCATCATGATTACCTCCCTAGATAACAGGTATTTCTTCAGAAAAAGGATGCTGTAATATTGATGGTGGTAGGCATTCTTACTTGATTCCGGACTTTAAGAGGAATGCTTACAAGAAGACAGTGTTTCAGTCTGATAACGGGGTGGAGCAGGAAGATACTGGCTTTTGTTTTTTTGTCCCAGAAATTTGCTGTGAAGAAAAATGTGAGACCACCTGAATTTTTGCCACATTCCCCCCAACAATTTGTATCTTTGATTTTTATGTCTTAATGCCAAGAAGTCTTTATGAAAGTGAAAGTCACTCAGTCATGTCCGACTCTTTGTGACCCCATGGACTATACAGGCCAGAATACTGGAGTGGGTACCTGTTTCCTTCTCCTGGGAATCTTCCCAACCCAGGGATTGAACCCAGGTCTCCCACATTGCAGGCGGATTCTTTACCAGCTGAGCCACAAAGGAAATCCAAGAACATTGGAGTGGGTAGCTTATCCCTTCTCGAGGGGATCTTCCCAGCCCAGGAATCAAACCACTGGGGGTCTCCTGCATTGCAGGTGGGTTCTTTACCAACTGAGCTATCAAGGAGGCCCTAAGAAGTCTTTATAATTAAAGGTTAATCATTAGAGAAAAAAATGAAGAAAGAAAAGGAAGGAAGAAAACCATTATGTATCTTAGAAAAATCAGAATCTTCTGATATGTAAATAATGCAGATTTTAAGATGATTGAATAGTAAACTTAGCTTCCTTTAATTCAAATACCATGATATTTTATCTTGGTTTTAGGGAACTGCTTATTGCTTGTTTTCCACACCTATAAATACCTTTGGGAGTCACTAAAAACTAATTTTTTAATCTTGAATATTATTAATTCTTCTAACTGGTAGAATCGATATGTTTATTCACTCATAAGAAAACAATGTGTATTTGACTTTTTAAGGGGAAAGATGATTCCAGCTGAGTTAGAGGAAAATATATTACAAGCTAAAAGAAAGGTAAGTTCTGAAGTTCCATATTTAACTTGCAAATGCATCTTTATTTTCTTTACTGACTTTCATTAGTGGCAAGCAACTGATAAGAACTGCTACAGGAAATAAAGTAATCTCTAAATGTAGGAAATTTCTTCTAAAGCTGAAGTGAAATAATTAAACGACATTGCAATATTTCCCTGACCATTTTGTTCCTGTTAAATATCAAAAGACAAATTATCACCAAAAGTAAATAAAGTGGTTTATTTACTACTAAAGGAGTTTAGTCGTCTTTATTGTTGTGGTATGATCTTCTGAAAATAAATTCAGAGAGAAATAACAATAAATGGGACTCAGAGGCAATGGTATTTGTTCATCTTATGGTTAAGCTACTTTTTCCATTACTGTAGGTGCCTCTAAATATTTGAAGTTATTAGTTATCTAATGTCCTTAGTCAGGGGCTTCCCTGGTCGCTCAGCAGTAAAGAATCCGCCTGCCAGTTCAGGAAACATGGGTTCAACCCCTGAGTTGAGAAGATTGGCTGGAGTAGGAAACAGCAACCCACTCCAGTGTTCTTGTCTGGGAAATCCCATGGAAAGAGGAATCTGGCGGGCTATAGTCCGTGGGGTTGCAAAAGATTTGAATGTGAGTTAGCAGCTAAACAACAACGGGCTTCCTGAGATTGTAAGAATGATGCAGCTTTTGTCCTCCCCAGGGCCAGACTCCTTTCTGTGTTGTGGCCACAGCTGGCAGCACCGTGTTCGGGGCCTTCGACCCGCTCCATGACATCGCGGATATTTGTGAGACACACAAGCTCTGGATGCATGTGGATGTAAGTCATGTCCTAGAGTCTGGCTCATAATTTCCCTTTTTAAAAAATATTACCTGTGAACAATCCTCATAATTTCTTAACTGACATTACTAGCAAGACCAAAATTTCTCTGTAACTCTAATTTTTATAATGAATAAATATCAAGAAAAAATAGTCTCATTTGCATAAATTACCTTAAAATAGACAATGCACTACCATAGAAAGAGCTATGTATGTATCAATATTTTTTAAAAAGTCTAAATGCCTATCAATATTCAACCAACAATTTAGAAGATCAATTTGAAGAAAGAGTTAAACCTGATTTTAAATCAAAGAAACTTAGCCCCTTACTCTAATATATATTTCTTAATTAATAGCTGTTATGGAAGTCAAAACTTTTGATGTTATTAGTACAATGACTTTGTGCAAAAATGTCTTTGGCTTTGATTAGAGTTGGACAAATGTAAAGTTATATAATATGGTAGATATTTTAATTTTTCTGTAGTATTGCCAAATCTGATGCCAACTTTTAAAAAATTCTGTCTCTGGAAATTATACAGAAGGTGTCTCTTTGCATTAGTTATCAATAGAAACCTAAAACTTTACTATGTCATGAAGAGATAATGAGAATTCCTAGGAGGAAAATTTTAAATGCATGGTTCTTTTAAGTGAGACAATTATAGCCAAGTTTGTAATTATCTAGTATAGCAATTAAATCCTCATCAACTTTTGAAATAAATATAACATAGGAAAGAGCAGTCAGTGCTATGTAAAAAGAAATCGTTAATGTAAACACACAAATCCTTTGTGTCCACTGTAGGCAGCTTGGGGAGGTGGATTGCTGTTGTCCAGAAAGCATTCCTGTAAACTCAGTGGCATTGAAAGGTGAGAACTGGGCCGCTGCTCATGCAAGTGGAAGGGCCTCTTCGGGCTTCTGTTTGTCTCCTTAGCCCGTGAGCACTAACAGGACTTGTTTTATTGCCTAGGGCCGACTCCGTGACCTGGAACCCCCACAAACTCATGGGTGTGCCCCTTCAGTGCTCTGCTGTCCTGACCCGGGAAAAAGTAAATGATCTCTGTTTTCGAGTAGTGATGTGATGGAGACCTTGGTCATGACTAGGTTCATTGTGCATGTTCAAAACCAAAATCATTATGGCTTCATTGAATTCATGTAGTGCAGGACCCTTTAGCCTGTAGAGGAAAGCTGCTCCTTAATTAGCAACCACGGGGCTTCCCTAGTGGCTCAAATGGTAAAGAATCTGCCTGCAATGTGGGAGACCCGGGTTCGATCCCTGGGTCAGGAAGATCCCCTGGAGAAGGAAATGGCAACCCACTCCAGTACTCTTTCCTGGAGAATCCCATGGGCAGAGTCCATGGAGTCGCAAAGAGGCAGACGTGGCTGAGCAGCTAACACTGGCAGTGGGTAACTAAAGTGCCACAAAACCCAGTGGTCTAGGGCCCCAGGTAGTAAGTTAATGTGTGGATGAGATCAGGGATAAGACAATAGACAGTGGTGAGAAACAGAATAGGTGATAGAAAATGTGGTCACTCGTGACCTCCCTTCTAAACACACCATGAACAAAGGTAAGGTCTCTTTGGAGTCAGATTTGGCCTGCTGACCAATTTGTTACCTCAGAGAGTAAGGCCAAAATAAGACTTGTTTTAAGTAGGGATAACTATCAGTAACGATGATGTACGTTTAGCATAAAAAGCAAAAAATTACGGGTTGTATGAAATTATTTTTTGCTTATAAGTTTGTGTATTTTATCTCTGCCAATAGTACATGTAATGCTACGTAAGGAGATAAGCCCATGATCTCCTGCAAGAAGAGATACAATTACAAAGTTCAATTTGAATATTCCCTGTCTCTGCTTAGCTGTCAGAGGGGCAGACACACTTTACGTGGCTATCATTTATAGCTTTGTTTTGTTTCTCTCTTACTCACAAGCAATCCAGTGATTTGAATTTAAAAATAGAGTGCTTGTCTTCCCATTATCAACTGCCTGACCTGGTACTCCCCACTTTCTGCTGAGCGTTAAATACACGCCTCTTCTTCCCTAGCTCTAAGACAGTCTTTGTTCTCTCCTAACCCGAGGCGTTCTCAGCAATTCAGGCTGGAGCCGTTGGCTCTGCTTCAGCTTCTGCTCAGTTGGCTGCGTGGCGACAACCCCTCCACTTTGCTGTCGGGTCTCCAGTCCACTTGCAGATTTCTGGTACTTTTATGTTTGGGGCTCAGAAACAAATTTTCTGCAGTCTTTCTTCATTTCTTCACTCATAGTGACTATGTCGAAGTAGCCCTGCCCTTCTCTGCTCAGCCTCCTACAACCCAGACTGTAAACTCAACAAGGCTAGAGTTTTTCCTTACTACAAATCCACAGTCCCAGCACACAGTATGACAGATTTTAGGTGCTTATTTTTCACCTTAGAGGCTTCCCAGGTGGCACAACAGTCTAAAGCATCCACCTGCCAATGCAGGAGATGCCAGAGATATGGGTTCAGTCCCTGGCTTAGGAAGATCCCTGGAAAAGGGAATGACAACCGACTGCAGTATTCTTGCCTGGGAAATCTCATCGACACAGGAGCCTGGTGGGCTATAGTCCACGGGGTTGCAAAGAGTCAGACTCAACCGACCACACACACAGTCTTTATCTAAGAACTATAGTTAAAACTCACATTGTTTACACTGTTTTAAAATATTTTAGTTCCTAGTTCCTGACAAAATATTAAAGTCCAGGTATGAAGTAAACTACAGGGAAAATATTTCTCTGTGTACATTGGACCCTGTGGTGTGTAGCGTGTTAGTCATTCAGTCATGTCCAGTTCTTTGTGACCCCCTGGACTGTAGCCCTCCTCTGTCCGTGAAATTCTCCTGAGCCAGACGGTAAAGAATCTAAGAATCTGCCTGCAGTGCAGGAGACACAGGAGCCATGGGTCAGTCCCTGGGTTGGGAAGATCCCCTGGAGAAGAGAATGGCTACCCACTCTGGTATTCTTCTACTTTAATATTTTGTTAGATAGGAGCTGGGGACTAAAGTATTTTAAAACAGTGTATGTAGTATACATAAATATATAAATATATATATGTAGTATATTGTGTATACACACACACACACAAAGTCCTCTCCTTTGCAAGGTATCGTTTCTTCTCTATTTCACCCCAGTCCTTCAAATCTTATCACCAGTTGTGATCCTTTCCTTAGACCCATAAGCTGCTCCAAAATAAGAGTGTGAGTTTTCTTCCCTTGGAAATTGGATTGCCACAGACTTCCAGACGAACTACCCTCGTCTCAAACTTAGCACTGTACAGATATATGATCTTGAAAATTCCTTACCGTGGTGAACTTTCTGTCTCTTCAATCTATAAAAATGATATAACAGTAGCACTTACGCCCTAAGTCTTCCATGAGGATCAGATGGTATATTTGTGATGTCTCCAGCATATAATAGGCACGTGATAAATATGTTCTTATTTGCTTCATATTCAAAAGGTTATAGTTGGTATAGATTTAAACTCTACCCAGTCAGTGCGCACAGGTTTAGCCTTTGTTATGCTGTGGCAATGCATATCTTTTGAGAAAAGCCTCTTTTCAACTGGTTGATGGAAACATTTCTTTTTTCTAGTGGTTATTATTTAATCATTCAAAAGGAGTATTTCTCCATTCTTCAACACCAAGGAGGAATGTTTTCAACACCTTTTATGTAAGAGGAAATGGCTAGGAAAGGGCAAAATTAAATAAATGGACTGTTTTATTCTCTGCCTCCCGTGGCCATCAGAGCCGTTTGCTTGACTGGCGTCTAAACGGTTGATTCATGAGAAAGCGTAGTTAAAATGAACCAGGCACTCAATTCTAATTAACTTCAATGCAGGCTGGTCACATAATTTCAAAAGAGCAGCGAAACTTCAAGGTTTTTAAGAAACATTAAAGAAATATAGACAACTGGTAATCTAATTACACCATCTACTGTTCCAGCTAAATCCAAAGAACAACTGAATCCATGAAAATCCTAAGAAAGTAACATATTTTTATATAAAATAAACAAAAGTTCTATTTAAATGTGCCTGTAAGGTAGAAATGCTAAGTGAACTGAAATGAATAAGTGGTTGTGGCTTCTTACTGAGATGTGGATGGCTTACACAGTAGATGTATCGTCCCTTTTTCAGGGTCTTCTGGGAGCGTGCAACCAGATGCAGGCTGAATACCTCTTCCAGCCTGATAAAGTCTACAATATTAACTTTGACACCGGGGATAAGACGATTCAATGCGGCCGACATGTCGATGTCTTTAAGCTCTGGTTAATGTGGAAGGCAAAGGTAGGAATTTGCCATCTTTTATTAGGTCCTATGTACTTGGATACCCGATGTAACTAGTTCCATATTTTAGAGCTTACTTTGGATGTCTTTCCCCAAATTATAGTCCTTTTATTTTATTAAGTGTTTCTCTTTTTTGAAGTTTATTTATTTGTGTTTGGCTGCGCTGGGTCTTCACCGCTGCGCAGGCTTTTCTCTAGTTGTAGCGAGGCGGGGCTACGCTCTAGTTCCGGGGCTTCTCCCGGCAGTGTCCTCTCTGGCTGCAGAGCGCAGGCTCTGGGGCGCATGGGGCTTCGGTCGTTGCGGCGCTGGGCCCGGTAGCTGCAGTTCGCAGGCTCCAGAGCACAGGCGCAGTAGACGTGGCACACGGGCTTATTTGCTCCGCGGCAGGTGGGATCTCCCCAAATCAGGGATTGAATCCCTGTCTCCTACGTTCGCAGGAGGGTTCTTTACCCTTGAGCCCCCAGAGGAGCCCTATGGTCCTTTTATTTTGTTAAACTTCTGTCGAGGAAACTGCTCTAACTGCAAAGGCAAGCTTCGTTCTGAGCTCGAAATTCTACTGAGGTGGACAAGATTTTAGCTTGTTTACCATTAATGTATGTTCTATCAAACGGTAGGAGTAAAATCTGTTAGGAATATAAATTAGCCTGCAGGTTTAAAAAAAAAAACTTTTTTTTTCTAATTGGAATTGGAAATAGGTCAAGCCACTTAAAGTTAGTATAGATTCCCAGATGTGAATACTTATTAATTACCTGAACATTCGATCTGCCTTAGAATCAAGCTCAGGGCTTCCCAGCTGGTGCAGTGGTAGAAAATCCATCTGCTAACACAGGACATGAAGAGACCCGGGTTTGATGCCTGGATTGGAAAGATTCCCTGAGGAAATAAATGGCACTCCACTCCAGTATTCTTGCCTGGAAAATCCCATGGACAGAGGAGCCTGGCTGGATACAGTCCATGGGTCGCAAAGAGTCAGACACAACTGAGTGACTAATAAACACACACACACACACACACACACACACAGAGTCAAGGACAACAGATACAGTCTCTCCAAAGATTGCAACAGCAGGACATGTGCTACACCCTCCCTCTGCTCCTTGTTTGTAATTTTTAGCTTAAATAATGGAAATGTTTTTAGGAAGCTATTTCTATCACCTCCTTCCCAATCCTCTATAGGAAGATAGGCAGTAGGTCCTCTGAGGATGGAAGCTTTGACATGAACCAGCAGCTTCTTTAACACAGTGGTAAGCTGATCCTCCACAACACATCACCTACCCTCTGCATCGCAAGGGGACTCTTCTGGGTATCACAGGTAGTTATCCTTCTCCAGAAAAATTGCTTAGATTTTTATTTGGTGGATATAGAATTCCGAGTACAAAACACAAATAGAAAAACATGTTCTGTAACATGAATCATAGATGCAAATTCATGATCCTTATTTCAGTTCAGTTCAGTCGCTCAGTCGTGTCCGACTCTTTGCGACCCCATGAATCGCAGCATGCCAGGCCTCCCTGTCCATCACCAACTCCCGGAGTTCACTCAGACTCACGTCCATCGAGTCAGTGATGCCATCCAGCCATGTCATCCTCTGTCGTCCCCTTCTCCTCCTGCCCCCAATCCCTCCCAGCATCAGAGTCTTTTCCAATGAATCAACTCTTCGCATGAGGTGGCCAAAATACTGGAGTTTCAGCTTCAGCATCAGTCCTTCCAAAGGAATCCCAGGGCTGATCTCCTTCAGAATGGACTGGTTGGATCTCCTTGTAGTCCAAGGGACTCTTAAGAGTCTTCTCCAACACCACAGTTCAAAAGCATCAATTATTTGGCGCTCAGCTTTCTTGATAGTCCAACTCTCACATCCATACATGACCACTGGAAAAACCATAGCCTTGATTAGACGGACCTTTGTTGGCAAAGTAATGTCTCTGCTTTTCAATATGCTATCTAGGTTGGTCATAACTTTCCTTCCAAGGAGTAAGCGTCTTTTAATTTCATGGCTGCAGTCACCATCTGTAGTGATTTTGGAGCCCAAAAACATAAAGTCTGACACTGTTTCCAGTTTCCCCTTCTATTTCCCATGAAGTGATGGGACCGGATACCATGATCTTCGTTTTCTGAATGTTGAGCTTTAAGCCAACTTTTTCACTCTCCACTTTCACCTTCATCAAGAGGCTTTTGAGTTCCTCTTCACTTTCTGCCATAAGGGTGGTGTCATCTGCATAGCTGAGGTTATTGAGATTTCTCCCGGCAATCTTGATTCCAGCTTGTGTTTCTTCTAGTCCAGCATTTCTCATGATGTACTCTGCATAGAAGTTAAATAAGCAGGGTGACAATATACAGCCTTGACGTACTCCTTTTCCTATTTGGAACCAGTCTGTTGTTCCATGTCCAGTTCTAACTGTTGCTTCCTGACCTGCATACAGGTTTCTCAAGAGGCAGGTCAGGTGGTCTGGTATTCCCATCTGTTTCAGAATTTCCACAGTTTATTGTGATCCACACAGTCAAAGGCTTTGGCATAGTCAATAAAGCAGAAATAGATGTTTTTCTGGAACGCTCTTGCTTTTTCCATGATCCAGCGGATGTTGGCAATTTGATCTCTGGTTCCTCTGCCTTTTCTAAAACCAGCTTGAAAATCAGGAAGTTCACGGTTCACATATTGCTGAAGCCTGGTTTGCAGAATTTTGAGCATTACTTTACTAGCATGTGAGAAGAGTGCAGTTGTGTGGTAGTTTGAGCATTCTTTGGCATTGCCTTTCTTTGGGATTGGAATGAAAACTGACCTTTTCCAGTCCTGTGGCCACTGCTGAGTTTTCCAAATTTGCTGGCATATTGAGTGTAGCACTTTCACAGCATCTTCTTTCAGGATTTGAAATAGCAACCAGAATTCCATCACCTCCACTAGCTTTGTTCGTAGTGATGCTTTCTAAGGCCCACTTGACATCACATTCCAGGCTGTCTGGCTCTAGGTCAGTGATCACACCATTGTGATTATCTGGGTCGTGAAGATCTTTTTTGTATAGTT
>NW_011494921.1:2944220-2947795 GCF_000754665.1 Bison bison bison | reverse complement strand
TATAGTTCTTCTGTGTATTCTTGCCACCTCTTGTTAATATCTTCTGCTTCTGTTAGGTCCATATCATTTCTGTCCTTTATCGAGCCCATCTTTGCATGAAATGTTCCCTTGGTATCTCTAATTTTCTTGAAGAGATCTCTAAATCCTTCTTTAGTAATCTATAATACATTGGCAGCATTTTCTCTTACAAATTTATCTTTTATCACCTGCTTTTTCCTAACCTTATAATCACCTTGTTTGAAATAAGCATTAAAAAACCCACTTTGAATAGTGTATATATATATTGATAACTCACCTTAAATTATTTCAATAATAAGGCATTGAAATAATAAAAAATCTATTCAATAGTATAGATCTTCAGTAGTCATGGGTTTACCATACGTTGAACATAGATTAGGCCACAAAGCTTTACTTAGGTAATTTAGCTTACATGTCCCAACAGTTGAGCTGGTTATATCTGGTAAATAGGTAAAGAAATTAACTTGCTGATAGATGAAGAGAATTTAATCTAAGGAGCACAGCTGACTCTCAAATTCAAAATCTGTTTTCCCACAAATCCATATTATCTTTCTTAACATAACTCATAGCACCATGGGAATGTAAAACTCATCTGAAGTAGTGATGAAAAAGCAGGTTTATCACCTTTTGCATATGGAAACTATGTTCCAAAAAAAAGGTGTATAAACAGATATTATGTAAGCAAGGCCATTCCTGAGAGTAGGGAAACAAAATTCCAGCAGAATGGAAATTATTTTCATATTTAAGAGCATTTTTATATGTTAAAATGCAAGTTCAGGTAAATATCCATGGCAGGCTTGAAAGGGAGGAGTTGACTTGCAAGTTTGTTGCATGATCTATAACTACTAAATATTTAAACATTTGCTGGATGAGTCTCCATCCGTACTCTTGACAAGATGATGGGAATTAAGAAGAAAGTCTAGAGATATAAGTGAAAATTTTATATTTTTTCCTCATTTGCTGTAATTACAGAATGAATACTTCATTGATTACAGAAAAGAGGATCCATTTTTAATGAAATTCATATTTCTTTAAAGTAAAATTAATTCCATAAAATACTGTGGTAGGTTATAAAACTAAGTAATAAGAAAATCATAGAAATATAAGATTCCACAAACACTGATTATTGTCCAAAAGCAAGTCTAATGCACAATCTTCTCTTTTGGGATGGATTTTCTACAAAAGTTGGACTAGTTTTATATTCATAAAATGACTCTGTTTGGCCAGGAGAAAGCTATCGAGCTTAATTGTTCAAGAGCCCCATCTGCTTCTTCTAAAGTCAGATTGCATTTGCCCTGAGGCTGGGCTTCCCGGTTTTCTCCTGTCAGTGACTGGCAGTGCATGGCAGGGAGGCTAAGGGATACCACTCCTGAGAGACAGGAGACTGTTCCTAATAGCTGAGCTGATGTGAAGAGGTCTTAAAGGCCTTCCTACATCTTAGATTTCATTGTAGTCTAGGATGCTTCCACTCCACCTTTGCCCATCTTTTTCCTTCACTTAGAGTCATATTTGGGCTTGCCTGGCGGCTCAGATGGTAAAGAATTTGCCTGCAATGTGAGAGACCAGGGTTTAATCCCTGGGTTGGGAAGATCTCCTGGAGAAGGGAATGGCAACCCAGTGCAGCATTCTTGTCTGGAGACTCCCAGGGACAGAGGGCCACAGTCCCTGGGGTCACAAAGAGTCAGACATGACTGAGCGATTAACACACACACACACACACACACAGCCATATTTTTTCACAGTCTGAAAGCTTTCCCAGTCTGCCTACCTCCTTCCTACTGTCTTTCACACAGGTATGTGTGTCCACACAGGTATGTGTGTGCACACAGGTATGTGTGTGCACTCAGCTGTGTCTGACTCTTTGCAGCCCCAAGGACAGTAGTCTGCCTGGTCACAAAAGCTTAAGTATTGAGAAGGTGCTGAATGCTCTACATTGCATACCCCTAAAGTAACCAGTAGTGGGTACCCTCAGCAAAGAATATCTGGGATGTACAGGCAGAAGCAGAGATCATTAGAAAGCAAATTCAGTAATGCAGGAGAGGGTGATTGGGCCAGCATAGTGGCAACAAATAGGTCGAGATATATTAGAATTTAATTACCTTTTGAAGTTAAATCCAGTGGAATTTTCCAAAATATTCTACTGGGTGTGGGTGTGAAAAAAGAAGAAAGTCAAGGATAAGATGCTGATGGTTTGGACCTTAGCAACTAAAGGATAGAATGGAGATTGGGAACACTGGGAAGTACAAGTTTGTGGAGAAAGGTCAGGAGTTCGGTTCTGGGCATGTCATTTTGAGATGTTAGTTATATTAACAGGGAATCAAACATATGAATCTGAGGTTCAGAGATGAGGTCTCAGGAGGAAATATAAGTGGGAGAGTCATCAGCCTTTACATATTGCTTAGAGCCATGAGACAAGTGGCAATCACCAAGGGAAAGAAGGCGAACGGAGACAGAGATGGGTGGGTTTCTCCGTGCCTTCGCATCCACTCTATAGCGCTCTAAGAGCGAATTAAACCAAGAGTACAAAGCACTGAGCTACATGCCTGGGCTACAGCTAAAGGTCAACAACTCTCATTTTCAGGATATCCTATGCCAGCCGATATGCCAAGGCTTTATTTGTCATATTTCTTCTGTTCCTCACTGCATTATATAAAATTTTTTTAAAAAATTTGCTCTGCATACTAGACATAAAAAATTAGATGTCAAGGGCTTCCCTGGTGGCTGAGTGGTAAAGGATCCACCTGCCAGCGCAGGAGACATGGGTTCCACCCCTGGTCTGGAAAGATCCCGCATGCTGTGGAGCAACTGAGCCTGCGAGCCACAACAGCTGGGCCTGCGCTCTAGAGCCCGGGAGTCATGGCTACTACAGCCCACGCACCCTAGAGCCACGCACCCTAGAGCACACTCACCTTAGGGCCACACACCCTAGAGCACACTCACCCTAGAGCCACACACACACTAGAGCACATGCACCCTAGAGCCACACGCACACTAGAGCCCACTCACCCTAGAGCACACGCACCCTAGAGCACACGCACCCTAGAGCACACTCACCCTAGAGCACACTCACCCTAGAGCACACGCACCCTAGAGCACACTCACCCTAGAGCACACTCACCCTAGAGCACACTCACCCTACAGCCACACGCACACTAGAGGACACGCACCCTAGAGCACACTCACCCTAGAGCACACTCACCCTAGAGTATACTCACCCTAGAGTATACTCACCCTAGAGCACACACACCCTAGAGCACATTCACCCTAGACCATGCACCCTAGAGCACACTCACCCTAGAGCACACTCACCCTAGAGCACACGCACCCTAGAGTACACTCACACTAGAGGACACGCACCCTAGAGCACACTCACCCTAGAGCACACTCACCCTAGAGTATACTCACCCTAGAGCACACACATCCTAGAGCACATTCACCCTAGACCATGCACCCTAGAGCACACTCACCCTAGAGCACACGCACCCTAGAGTACACTCACTCTAGAGTACACGCACCCTAGAGCACACTCATCCTAGAGCACACTCACCCTAGAGCAC
>NW_011494921.1:2939097-2942252 GCF_000754665.1 Bison bison bison | reverse complement strand
CACACGCACCCTAGACCACACTCACCCTAGAGCACACGCACCTTAGAGCACACGCACCCTAGAGCACACGCACCCTAGAGCCATGCACCCTAGAGCACACTCACCCTAGAGCCACGCACCCTAGAGCACACTCACCCTAGAGCACACTCACCCTAGAGCCACACGCACACTAGAGCACACTCACCCTAGAGCACACGCACCCTAGAGCACACGCACACTAGAGCACACGCACCTTAGAGCAGACGCACACTAGAGCCCGTACTCTACAGCAAGAGAAGTCTGCACCCCACGACTAGAAAGTAGCCCAAGTCAGCACAGCTAAAGAGAAAGCCCTCCCAGCAGGGAGAACAGCACAGCCAAAAACAAACAAATAAGTACAAATATTTTAAAAACTCATGTCAAAGTATCTATCACACATTTGTAGATCTAGGCAACAGAAGCGTAACAAGGCTAAGTAACTTGCCTCAAGTTCAGCAGACAGTAGGGAGTAAAAGCAGATTGAGAAGATAGAGATAAGAATGCAGTGAGAACAGAGGATTCCCACTGTCAGTAAGATGATAATCATATTTATTTAAATAAGTACATTTAAATGGATTTAATACATTTCAAGAGCTTCGTTAGTTTAATTTAAAGGTACTTACTTGAGTAAAGCATTTGATGTTTTTTTTTTTAAACTACAGGGAACCTATGGGTTTGAGGTACAGATTGACAGATATATGGAACTTGCAAAATACTTCTATAAAGTTTTAAAGAAAAAAGATAACTTTAAGCTTGTATTTGACGCAGAGGTAAGGACTCTATTAGTGGGCTTTTTTTGGTGGTACTTTAATGTATCTATTCTTTCTTTGCTGAGTATTTTTTCTTGAATCTATTATCTGTCTAACATTTTGAGATAATTCAAAAGTTACATGCAATAATTATCATACACATTTTATTTTATCTAAGTGCCGCAAAACATTTAGATCTTAAAAACTTTTCCATTAAATTCTCTTTTTTTATAGGCCTGGGGCCTAATAGATTAATTTAATAGTTGCCTTGCCTTTGTGTGTGCTTAATTGTGTCTGACTCTTAGTGATCCCGTGGACTATATCCCACCAGGCTCTCAATTAAAAAAAATTAAGATAAAACTATTTGGTTATAATTGCTTTTCTGATTTTGATGGCACTTAATCGAGAGAAATTTAATTTTTCCCAGCATTTTTCTTGTAAGTTAGACTATGCAGTTGGGTTTCTTGAGAGTAGGTGACATAAGAAAAAGTGGTCTTTTAAGTTACCTAATAATCCTTGGTAATTACTATTAAGGTACTAAATTATAGATATTAATGATAAAATTAGAGTTTTGCTAGTATTATATCCATCTTCCTCTTCAAGGGCCAGTCGGCCCCTTGGCAGCCTGATGGCATGGGTAATTAAAATACTTCTGGGATAATTAAGAAATTAGGTAGGGCTTTAAGAATATTCATAAAATTACTAAAGAAGTAAATGAAACTTTAAGAATACTTGTAAAGTGTTAATTTTTGATTTAAGCCTGAGTTCACGAATGTCTGCTTCTGGTATTTCCCACCAAGACTTAAACATATCCCAAAAAGTTTTGAAAGAGATCAAGAACTGCAAAAGGTAAGTCTGTGTGTGTGATGTGGGGTTATGACTTTAATACTGCATTAGGTAACGTGTACACGCCCTCTGCATGCCCCAAGTCTCAGCACCACTTTGCTCTATAATATCCAGTGACCCCAGAGTGTTATGTGATCTCACACCACCTGCGCAGTGTTGTTTTAGGAGCTGTGAAAGACATTAAACAGGTAGAATTTTCCTCTGTAGAATTTACGAAAAAACCATGTTTCACTGCAAAACAGTGACCTTGTTGAAAAACTCAAGTTGTATTGTAATAATTCAGAGTGAAAGTTAGAATATCAGAAGGTATTCCTACTTTTCCTTTCTCTAGTTCATTTTACCTCTCTCCCGAATATGGCTGTCTATATTGACATATAAATGTAAACAAAATGTCATACAACCTTCTTTAATGTATTCTAGTACACTTGCATTATTTTATGAGTTTGGTAATTGTGAATCATGGACTAGCAAGAGCATTAATATGTGTTTAGAACAGGCTGCTTTTTTTCTGTAGTAAGCTGCCTCTTAAAAATTATCCCTGACAGTTTTAAATTGCCTGCAATTTACCTCAAGCTAATGATAGTCATGTAGTCATCTAGGAGGTAGAACACTATTTATTTGTAAGCTTTCTTTTTAATGATATTTGCGTTTATACACAGATTGCTCCGAAGATTAAAGCTCAGATGATAGTGGAGGGTACAGCCATGCTCAGCTACCAGCCCTGTGGGGACAAAGTAAATTTTTTCCGAATGGTCTTTTCTAATCCTGCCACAAGACAAACAGATGTTGACTATCTTATTGATGAAATTCAAAGACTTGGGAAAGATTTATGATACTGCAGTATAAACTGGAATAACAAATGTAAAAACCAACTTGAAAAATCTATTGCTGAAGACAATAAAAAAGGGATATTATAAATGGTATCTTCTCTTTAGAATGTCTGATTCTTCCTTATCCTGTGTTGTGTAAGGTGATGACGGGAGTGGGTTCACTGGAGACAGATAATCTATTGCTGAAGACAATAAAAAAGGGATATTATAAATGGTATCCTCTCTTTAGAATGTCTGATTCTTGTTTATCCTGTGTTGTGTAAGGTGATGACGGGAGTGGGTTCACTGGACACAGATAATCTATTGCTGAAGACAATAAAAAAGGGATATTATAAATGGTGTCCTCTCTTTAGAATGTCTGATTCTTCCTTATCCTGTGTTGTGTAAGGTGATGACGGGAGTGGGTTCACTGGAGACAGATACAGAGATTCAAGTTTCTTTATGTATTTGTTGTTTTCACTAAATCAGTAAAATTTATGGAAAGTCACAACTCTCTTGGGCTTCAAAATCACCGCAGATGGTGACTGCAGCCATCAAAATAAAACACGTTTGCTCCTTGTGCGAAAAGCTATGACAAATCTAGATGGCGTATTAAAAAGAAGACATTACTTTGCTGACAAACGTCCATCTAGTCAAAGCTATGGTTTTTCCAGTAGTCATGTATGGATGTGAGAGTTGGACTATAAAGAAAGCTGACTGCCAAAGAACTGAT
>NW_011494921.1:2937740-2938505 GCF_000754665.1 Bison bison bison | reverse complement strand
GAAGGACTGATGCTGAAACTGAAGCTCCAATACTTTGGCCACCTAATGCAAAGAGCTGACTCATTAGAAAAGACTCTGATGCTGGGAAAGATTGAAGGTGGGAGGAGAAGGGGACGGGATGACAGAGAATGAGATGGTTGGATGGCATCACCGACTCAATGGACATGAGTTTGAGCATGGGCCAGGAGATGGTGAAGGACAGGAAGCCTGGTGTGCTGCAGTCCACGGGGTCACAAAGAGTCGGACATGACTGAGCAACTGAATAACCACCACAGCTGTCAGGGACATTTCTTGGTGCATTAAAATACATCAGTAAATTAAAAAGACAGAAATCCCTCCTCTTATAAAGAAAGAAATTCCATTGTAAAATTTGGTAAGTTAATATATATTTACATGATTGATTTCATTGCATAAAGACTTGCCAAGTTCAAATCATTTTCAGTATCATATGGTAGTATTCTGTCTCTGTAAAAAATAAAGTAGTACATATGATGTTTCTCTATTTCAATAAATCAGATGAAGAAGTGTTCTCTATTTTGGAGAGTCAGAGAAGAGAATGACAGGGCTGACAGATTGGCCTTTTGATCCTTGCATTTTTATTTAGAAGGAATTGTGGCTTCTACTGGAGAAGGCAGTGGCACCCCACTCCAGTACTCTTGCCTGGAAAATACCATGGATGGAGGAGCCTGGTGGGCTGCAGTCCATGGGGTCGCTAAGAGTCGGACACGACTGAGCGACTTCCCTTTCACTTTTCACTTTCATGCA
>NW_011494921.1:2929125-2937456 GCF_000754665.1 Bison bison bison | reverse complement strand
AAAAAAAAAAAAAAAAAAAAAAAACTTTGCAAGACATTCCTTGATAAAGTAGTGATAGTGGCTATGCTGATGTGTTATTTAAACTCCATGTAGGAATAATAGACAGCCCAGTACACCACACCTGTACACACTCAAACTAATGAACCATTTATGAGAAGCACTGTTGTGACTTAAATTCTGCAGCTCATTGGATATTTAAACAGTCTTACCATCTAGCAACTTCCACTCAGTATTCTGAATGATCCTATAAAAAATTTCTTTTAAAAAGTAGCTTTGGTGCACGTGCATGCACATCTGGGTGTGTATGGGTGTGCTCAGTCATGCAGCCGCTTAGTCATGTCCAGCTCTTTGTGACCCAGTGGGCTGTAGCCCACCAGGTTGCTCTGTCCATGGAATTTTCCAGGCAAGAATACTAGAGTGAGTTGCCATTACCTACTCCAAGGGATCTTCCCAGCCCAGGGATAGCACCTACATCTCTTATATCTCCTGCATTGACAGGTGGATTCTTTATCACTGGCACCAGCTGGGAAGTCCAGAGGCATACCTTACCGTGTTTTTAATTATAAACAATGGAATATTACGCAGTCATTAAAAAGGAGCACAGTTGAGTCAGTGCTAATGAGGTGGAAGAACGTAGAGCTTGATTATACAGGGTGAAGCCAGTCAGAAAGAGATAAATATCATATATGAATACATATAAATGGGATCTAGAAAGATGGTGCTGATGAACCAGTTTGCAGGGCAGCAATCAAGAGACAAACATAAAGAACAGACTCATGGACACAGGGAGCGGAGGGGAAGAGCGGGTCAGATGGATGGAGGGAGTAACAAGGAAACATACGCACTGCCGTATGTAACATAGGTAGTCAGCGGGAATTCGCTGCATGACTCAGGGAGCTCAGCCCGGGGCTCTGTATCAACCTAGAGGGGTGGGATGGGGTAGGAGGTGGGAGGGAGGTTCAAGAGAGAGGGAACATGTGGATACACGACAGAAACCAACACAATATTGTAAAGCAATTATCCTTCAATTAAAAATAAATTAAAAAAATTGAATTGGCTGTGGTCAGTAAATTCTAGCAGTACTTTAAATTCTAGCAGTACTTTATGAAGCTAAGGTCCCTGAAAGCCAAAACAATAAAACAATTTTCAATTATACTCAGGTTTTATAATTTTATTTCCTAAGTGCAAAGAACATCACCTTTCTTATACAATGACTAGACTTTATCAGGAAAATATAATATTAATCTAGAAAGAAGAGACATAACCGTATCAGGAAAAGAAGTTTTATACAAATTTTATCTGTGAATTGTCCCTGACCCGTGTAATTTTTCCTGGCTGTCTCCTGTATTTAGCACATGCGTGATCTCGGTGTCTTAAAGGCTGAAATTCAGCAAGAACAAGGCTACTCATGTGAATTATGGAGACATTTATGAGAGTTGGAAATTTTTGAGACAGCCAGTAACCCATGTGGATCAAAACAATGAATGTTATGTTTGTTGAGGTTGGTTCTGTATCCCAGGCAGACCAAATAATCTTGGCTGCAGAGGTATCTCATACATTTGGAACTTGTACTTGGAACTGACCCACAATTTCAAATTTTCTCTCAGCAACTCTGCAATCTTGACAGTATTTTACCATCGTGGTCCCTTGGGAATATTTTACAGCAAATCTAGCTTTCCACAGGTAGTAGACACAGTTTTTCGGTCTCAGCTCCTATGTTTCCATTTGTCAAATCACTTAAACATAAATAGAAATAGAAGTGAAACCATACCTATCCAAATTATCTGTGATTTATTCAAGGTCTTAAAGGCCTTCCAGGGGGCACTGATGGTAAAGAACACACCTGCCAATGCAGGAGACGTAAGAGAAGGGGGTTCGATCCCTGGGTTGGGAAGACTCTCCAGGGCAGGGCAACCCACTGCAGAGGTGTGACATAATTTATTTGTGCGTGCTAAGTTGCTTCAGTCGTGTCTAACTCTTTGCGACCCCGTGGACTGTAGCCCACCAGGCGCCTCTGTACATGGGATTCTCCAGGCGAGAATACTGAAGTGGGTTGCCATTTCCTCCTCCAGGGGATCTTCCCGACCCAGGGATCAAACCAGCGTCTCATGTCTCTTGCACTGGCAGGTGGGGTCTTCCCCACTAGCACCACTGGGGAAGCCTGGCATAATTCACACTTTACATTAATTCCCTTTGCCCAGATCACAGAGCTGGGAATAATTTGCATAATTAAAAGTAAAACTTTGTTTAAACAATTTAACTTTAGGACATGTCCTTTATTTCAGTGATTTATGGATAACTTTGAAAATCAACATTACTCAGCCCCTCTCAAATGCTATGGATTGATCCTTGTAGAATTACAGCAAATGCATTCAGTAACTGTGTTATAAATTAAAATTTCCTTTGAACAGATAATTTATCATGATCATTCAACTGTGCTTGATTTTTGTTACAATGACTCCGCATAGAAAAGTTAAATGTCTCCTGCAAGTAAGTTGACAAAAATGTGAGAATGCCAACTATATAGAGTTGTTTTATTCCTTTATTAAATTTGGTTTCTATTTACTTTTCCCAGGGCTTCCCTGGTGGCTCATATGGTAAAGAATCTACCTGTAATTCAGGAGACCTGGGTTCGATCCCTGGAGAAAGGAATGGCTACCTACTCCAGTATTCTTGCCTGGAGAATTTCATGAACAGAGGAGCCTGTCAGGCTACAGTCCACTGGGTTGCAAAGAGTCAGACATGACTGAGCAGCTAACACACACACACACACACACACACACATACACACACAAAATCCACTAATACTCCAGTAGTTTTGTTACCATAATTTTTAAATGCCTCCAGGAAGTGAGATGACAAAAATGTGTGAAAGCCAACTGTATAGAGTTGTTTTATAGCTTTATTAATTTTAGTCTCTGTTTACCTTTTCCTTGACTTCTAAAGCAAAGAACGTTTCTGTGGGTTTTTTCTTCTTAAATAAGAAGAACAACTTCATATCATTTCGCTTTGCATTTTATTCTTACCTTTCACCCTGTAACTCCAAGACCATTAAAGGTAGGGTTTCCTAACTGAGCGCTGTGAGGCAAGAGTCAGTCTCAGTTCAGATCAGTTGCTCAGTCGTGTCTGACTCTGCGACCCCGTGATTCACAGCACGCCAGGCCTCCCTGTCCATCACCAACTCCCAGAGTTCACCCAAACTCACGTCCATAGAGTCGGTGATGCCATCCAGCCATCTCATCCTCTGTTGTCCCCTTCTCCTCCTGCCCCCAATCCCTCCCAGCATCAGGGTCTTTTCCAATGAGTCAACTCTTCGCGTGAGGTGGCCAAGGTATTGGAGTTTCAGCTTCAGCATCAGTCCTTCCAAAGAACACCCAGGACTGATCTCCTTTAGAATGGGCTGGTTGGATCTCCTTGCAGTCCAAGGTACTCTCAAGAGTCTTCTCCAACACCATAGTTCAAAAGCATCAATTCTTCGGCACTCAGCTTTCCTCACAGTCCAACTCTCACATCCGTACAAGCATAGACTGGGAGAAAAATCATGTTTCCAACAAAGCACTTGTTTCCAGATTATATAAGAACTCTCAGGATCCAGCAGTAAGAAAAAGAAGGAACCTGATATTAAAGAACGGGCAAAAGATCTGAACAGATACTTCATCAGAGATGGCTAATAAGCACATGAAGATATGCTCAACATAATTATTCATTAGTAAAAGCCCCGTCAAAACCATAATGAAATATCACTTCAGACTTACCAGAATGAAAAAAAAATTGGCAATACCAATTGCTCACCAGAATGCAGATCAACTCTAACCCTCCTGCATCCCAATGGGAATGCAAAACAGTGCCAATTTGACCTTTTCTTAGGCATAGACTTCTTGTAAAACTCACGAAATTCCACTCTCAGTTATCTGTCTAAGAGGAATAAAATCTTGTTTGTGTAAATCTTGCAGGCAAATGTTTATTTATAGCAACTCTATTTCTTATCACCAAAAAACAAGAAACAACCCAAACGTCCTTCAACCAGTAAACAGATAAACCGACTGTGGTGTATATCGCATTGTATACTCTCAGGTAAGAAAGACAAACTGCTGGTTCCTGTAACAACACAGATGACTCTCCAATGCATTTTGTTAAGTGAAAGCAGTTACGCATGAATTGTAGGAAAAGGCAAAATTATTGGAGACAGAGATCAGATGAATTATTCCCAGGAGTTGTGAGTCGGGGGAGATGGTCTCTGAAAGAGACAATCAAACTATTTTGTGTAGAGACAGTAGTGGTGGATGTGATACTCTATGCCTTTGTCAAAACCCAGAGAACTGTATATTGTAAAAAGTTAATTTTACCCTTTGTAATTTTTAAAATAAAAAATAACAATCTGGAAAATTAAAGCAAAGTAATAATTGCTTTGTCCTCGATTGCACTTCTGAAGTAATTCAATGATTTGACTCAATGATTAGAGAGTCAACCTGAGACAAACAGTAGTCACAAAATACCGAACACTGGTAAATATTTCAAAAATATTACCCTGCCACTGTACTGCTGAAATTGGGGGATTTGCCATGCTTGTTATAGTCATTTTACCAGATATATTAATTATTTACCAGATGCATTAATTATAGCTTATAACATGGATGGACTTTATTTTCACTCCATTCCATAGGCAGAAACTCCTGGATGCAAAGTAAAATGCTGGAATCCAAAGGTTCATGAGGGATTCATCCAGTCATCCAAAAAGTAATACCTATTTTAGATACCATTGCCATTGGGTTTATACTTGCTTCTATTACTAAAAAAAAAACCAAAATTTGCAAATCTATTAATAGATTTTTTTTAAGTAGAATCACTAATGATAAGATACATGGAGACAAATAATTGAGTTGAATATTTTGTAAATAAAGGAGGGAAAGAGTTTACAAATAGAATTAAAAGTATGTTTTACAACTAGAACCATGTGGAAAACTTCCACTCTGGCAGAAAATCTGCATGTCTACTTTGACAGATGATCTGAAGTCTTAAAATAAGAGTGAGTCACAAAAATTAGGGAAAGACCAGTATTTAATAGGGCCCCATTTAATGGGCTTCTGGCTGATTCTTCTAGAGCAAAGGAAAATAGAGAAACTCATATCCAACTTTCTATCCTTCATTTCAGGTGACTGATCACTCAGTGGGTCTTCTATATTTGTTGCCATGACAACAGAGATGTGGAAATGGAGAAGCTATTAACTATGTCTCTTTAGAAACTCGATTACATGTCTGATAGGGGGGTGTGGTTAATCAAAAATGGCAGTGCGACACACCGCTCCTAACTCCGTCTGAATCTCTTTGTGCAGGCTGACTTCTGAGCCATTCCATCAATGCTTATGATGTCAGACCTTGGCAAACTGTTTCCTCTTGATCTAGTGGTCCTCATAAACTACTGCTTCTCTGGACTATGTGTGTGTGTGTGTGTGTGTGTGTGTGTTAGTTGCTCCAGCGTGTCTGACTCTTTGCGACCCCATGGACTGCAGCCTACCAGGCTCCTCCATCCATGGAATTTTCCAGGCAAGAGTACTGGAGTGGGGTGCCATTGCCTTCTCCAGATGACCCTACTACTGTGCTCAATATACTGTGCTCGATAAACAATTATTACCAGCTTGATGGTTTTCCAGATGCTTATTCATCTGCAGCAGAAGAGAAAGTTCTTGCTCAACTGGCCTGGGGAGATAATCAACCAAGCTATGAATCTTAATTCTGTCTTTACATATATATCCTTATTTATAAGATTTTTTTCTAAAATAACGTTTCTTTCAATAATATATACTTCTTATATTCAACTAGACTGTTATCTCTACAAAAATGAGGATGACCTATAGGACTACCATTTTGTAACCAGGACCAATTATATGAGTGTCAAGAATATAATTGTAAGAAAAGCTATGATAAACCCAGACAGAATATTAAAAAGCAGAGACATTTATTTTCCAACAAAGGTCCACAGAGTCAAAGCTATGGCTCTTCCAGTAGTCATGTACAGATGTGAGAGTTGGACCAGTAAAGAAGGCTGAGTGCTGAAGAATTGATACTTTCAAAATGTGGTGCTGGAGAAGACTCTGGAGAGTCTCTTGGACAGCAAGAAGATCAAACTAGTCAATTTTAAAGGAAATCAACACTGAATATTAGAAGCTCAATACTTTGGCCACCTGATGCGAAGGGCCAACTCATTGGAAAATACCCTGATCTGGGGAATGTTGAAGCCAAGAGAAAGGGGTGACAGAGGATGAGATGGTTGGATGGTTGCATGACTCAACATGGACATGAGTTTGAGCAAACTCTGGGAGACAATGAAAGACAGGGAAGCCTGGCATGCTGCAGTCCATGGGGTGGCATGGACTGAACAACAGTAAGCGACTTAGTGACTGACTTAGTGACTGAACAACAGTAAGAATACAATTAACATACGTTTACTGACATGGGTAATACTGAATACATGACATGGCATTGATATGCTTGGCAAACTGGCTCTCTCACTGGACAGTAACCTCTTCTGGGCCAAGGATGACGCTATTCTTCGCAAGTGATGGGTATGCAGTGATGCCTAGTACACTGTGTGTCATGCACTTATCTGTACGAGGATGATGCTTCAAGGGTTAGATAACTATAGTATAATGAAATTTAGGACTGTTTTTCTCTATGGTATAAAATGTGTCATTTCTTATTCCCTGTTCTGTAGAGAAATGGTACAGAAGAAAATGGTACAGAATAATTTAATGCAAAGAGCAAATACCACATAAACCACACACATATAAAAATTACATAAAATCAGGAGCAATTATATAAAACAAAAGTTAATTCATTCATTATTATAGATGGCCGTAAACAAGACTTTAGTATGTTGAATTCCAGGGCTATACCTGGGTGTATCATGAGGAGGCAAAGCCAGAATTTTTAAAATATAGTGACATTATTTGATTACTCTTCACACATTATATTGACAAGGACTTGGTGGCATATTTTCTCATTTTTTAGTAAAACACAGTTTTGTACAGTGTTCTATTAGAGAGAGATTACTTGGCTGAAATTTAGCACTTTGGGTGTTTGAATCTTATTTTGCCTCCGGTAGTTTTTAAATTCTGGGTCATGACCCTGCCTGTTCATTCAACTCAGTTTTCTCTGGGGGAGCTTTTTTTTTTTTTTTTTAATACAATGCAAGGAGTCACCAAGACAAATTAAATGAGAACTTTTGGGATTGTAGTCAGAATAGTTTTTAAAGCATCCCCAGTGATTCTAATAAACAATTATAGTTGAGTCTCTGACTTATCAGCCAGTAACATTAAACAGAGAAGTCTGACCTCACTGAGTTCTATTCTCTGTACAGCCATCAATACACTGGCTAGTTTTTTGAGGGAATGAATGTACACATTTATTGTACACAATGTTTTGCTCTACCACAATGTTTAATGAAATGTCATGAGAAATGCTGGGCTGGATGAAGCACAAATTGGAATCAAGATTGCTGGGAGAAATATCAATAACCTCAATATGCAGATGATACCACCCTTATGGCAGAAAGTGAAGAAGAACTAAAGAGCCTCTTGATGAAAGTGAAACAGGAGAGTGAGAAAGTTGGCTTAAAGCTTAACATTCAGAAAGCAAAGCTCATGGCATCCAGTCCCATCACTTCATGGCAAATAGATGGAGAAACAATGGAAACTGTCAGACTTTATTTTTGGGGGCTCCAAAATCACTGCAGATGGTGACTGCAGCCATGAAATTAAAAGACACTTACTCCTTGAAAGAAAAGTTATGACCAACCTAGACAGCATATTAAAAAGCAGAGACATTACTTTGTCTCTTTGCTTTAAGCAAATTACCTTTGCTTACAAAGGTCCGTCTAGTCAAGGCTATGGTTTTTCCAGTAGTCATGAATGGATGTGAGAGTTGGACTATAAAGAAAGCTGAGCACCAAAGAACTGATGCTTTTGAACTGTGGTGTTGGAGAAGACTCTTGAGAGTCCCTTGGACTGCAAGGGGATCCAACCAGTCCATCCTAAAGGAAATCAGTCCTGGGTGTTCATTGGAAGGACTGATGCTGAAGCTGAAACTCCTACATTTTGGCCACCTGATGCGAAGAGCTGACTCGTTGGAAAATACCCTGATGCTGGGAAAGATTGAAGGTGGGGGGAGAAGGAACGACAGAGGATGAGATGGTTGGATGGCATCACCGACTCCATGGACATGAATTTGAGTAAGCTCTGGGAGTTGGTGATGGACAGGAAGGCCTGGCATGCTGCAGTCCATGGGGTCACAAAGAGTCGGACATGACTGAGTGACTGAACTGAACTGGAAGTA
>NW_011494921.1:2925183-2929025 GCF_000754665.1 Bison bison bison | reverse complement strand
GAGGAGCCTGGTGGGCTATGGGGGAAGAAAAATAAGGATGTGGCAACAACTCCTCTTCTCTATATAATTTATTCAACAGGTAGAGTTGCCTCAGGATTTTTTTTTCCCTCTAGACAAAACATGCAACCAAAAAAGAGTGAATCCAATTTTTAATTTCAACTAGCATTTCAAGAGCATTTTGGAAAATATCCTTTTATTTTCAAGGTATAAAGAATAAATCTAAATTGGAGAAGTCTGAAATGTATGTCATCAGTCTGTGTCTAAAGGTCAAAACTTTAATATGAGGTTTTGATAAAAGAAATACTTATATAAAAACTTTTACCTCTAAAAATTCTTGACTTCTATACTGCTGATATAAGTTTAGTATTGAAAAAAAAAATTCTTTTGCCAAATGATATATTCTCCTCATATTCTAGATAAAGAAAACAAACCTCTGGCAAAATGATCAATAAATGGATACAAGTACATGTTAACACTTAAGATGAAACAGAGCCTCAAATACAGATTTTAAAAATGATAATAAAATTCAAAGCAAAAACTAATGTTAATAATTTTGAAGAACATATTACCATAATACTCTCAATAAGAAGTATAAAAATAGAAGAAAGTAAAAACATTAAATCAATTGACACAGTAAATTTGCTGCCCTATAGTGGAGACAGACATCGGGTCTTGGTATTTTTGTAGGTGGGTTTTTTTATAGCCTCAAGAAACAGTTAGTATAATTTTATCACAGAATAAGAAAAGAAAGTAACCCCTAATTCCCAAATATACATGTATTCTAACTGTTTTAGTAAGACCAAAATAGAATAGTATAATAAAACTACATTTTATACCAAACACTCTTGTGACCACTGAGTTGTATATTTTAAATAAAATACCATCAGATTGTATTCAGCAGTGTTTGCTCCCCTAAAAGAAGACTCAGTGTCTTAAAACAGAAGGTTTTCTTAAGTAATGTTTACATTCAAAGCAGTTTCAATCAAGTTCTCAACAGATGTTTTGTGTTTATTTTTCAAAACTTGATAGCCTGATCTCAAACTTCTGATAATGGAACAAAGAATCATGAATACCTAAGTCATTCTGAAGCCTAAGTATCAGCATAAGGAAGAAGAACTTGCCTTACCGAATATCAAAACTTCCTGTAAAGCTCAAGTAGTTCAGACACAGGTAATGACAGAGGAGCAGATCAGTATCTTACTGGATGACTGGAGCTGAAAGTGAGAATTCATTTATATGTAATAGAGAAGTAAAAATATGGGTAAGCAGGATACACACCAATTTCAGGATTAATAACTTCCTTCTTGACACAGGAAACAGTCCAAATAGCATTTCAACAAAACATGGAAACTGATGTTTCTTTTTTTCCAGTTTTATTGAAAAATAATTGGCATATATCCTTCTCTAAGGTTTACAGCATGATGGCTTGATTTACGTGCATTGTGAAATGATTACTAACATCCATCATCTCATGCAGATACAATAAAAAGAAAGGAGAAAAGGAAAGGAAAACTTTCTACTTTTGATGAGCGCTCTTAGAATTTACTCTCAATTATTTCCCTGTATATCATGGGGCATTGTTAACCACTGCAGGAAGGTGGTAAAAAGTCTAAACTTCCAGTGGGAAGCGCTAGGGATGTAACGTCGGACAGGATATCTACAATTAACACTACTGCACGGGGTGCAGTGAAGACACCAGTTACACTTCTTGACTATCAAGCAAATGGAAAAAACAATATTAAGCTTTGTTTATCTGAATGATGGGTGAATGGAAATTTGTTAAATCATCTTCTATATGATTAAAATATTTCATATTTAAACAAATTAGAAACTCATTTTGGAGTAGTCGGAAAATATGAACTGAAAGTCAGAAAACTTGAATTTTCATCCCTTTTCAGCCTTTAATTATCTCTATAACTGAGCTGTCAAGAATCAGTGTTCTCATTAATAAAATAAAGCCACTAGAAGAGGTCTGTGCCTTCAGCCACCAAATGGTAATGTCCCTGGCTGCTCTAACCCATGTATTTCCCAGGAATTTCAATGAGCTTTGAATTGTAGCAGAATTTATCAGCCAGCCTGTGTTTGTCAAGCAGGTGACTACAGTTCTTAACTCCTGCTCCTTAATTCTCCGAGGAGCAATTATGATAATATCATCAATGTAACTCACTAACTGGCTCTTAATGTTTATCATTTCCAAGCCCTTCCTCATCTAATTATGACAAATGGCCATGTATTCAAATATCTCAGTGGGAGAATAGTAAATGTCTACAGAGTTCCATCCAAAAGAATGGAAAGTGGGCCTGGCTGGGCTTCAAGTTTGCACTGAAAAGAAGACCTTAGCCAGATCTGTGAGGACACAGCTCACTTTGAGTCATTCATTCTTTTTCCCATTCCATAGAACGGGAGCCAGAAAAGACACCGCCTATGTGATTCTCCATACTCAACCTCCAGAGTGTCTGCTTTACTTACTGACCAGACAAGCCTGTTAAGAGGGGATTTAGTGGGACTTCCCTGGTGGTCCAGTGCTAGACTCTGAGATCCCAGTGCAGGGGCATCGGTTTGATTCCTGGTTGTGGAACCAGATCCCACATGCAGAACCTAAGGCCTGGCACAGCCAAAGAAATAAAGAAATAGAAGTATTTTAAAGAGAGGGGGGTTTAAAAAAGATACGAAACAATACTTCTGCTTCAGTCGTTTTTTTAATAAGAGTAGTGATCTCTTGCTGCCTTCCAGGCAGGTCTCAACGTGGTCATTTAGTCTGGTGAGTTGTAACTAGGCACAGGGCGGAACTAGACCACAGGAAAGGAGCGGCAGCACGGCTGCTCACTCATTGTGTCCGCCCCACTCACGCGTTTGGAAAAGGCAACGGGACTTCAGGGTAACCTTTCCAGCTACATTTTCTTTGCACTGTGTGACACAGTCCACACCTTTCTATCCTCTCCAGCACTGACTTGCCATCCTGGACCTCCCCTCTCCATCACCGGGCCTCTCAGAACGTCATCGCTGCCCCTCGTAGCCACAAAGCTGAAGCATTTTGCCCATGACGCTCCCTGCCTGCTTCACTCAGAGGGTGGCCTGGGATCCCCACCAGGGGTAGGATGGTTGGCCAAGCAGATCGTGGGCTCTGAACTTTTTTTTCAGATTGTATCCCTTAAAACTGAGACAGTGAACTCAGCTCCGGTTCAAATATTTTTCATTCCAAACTGAAATCCTCACAGGTGGATTTGAATTCCTTGTCTTGGAGGTATAAGGAGAATAGATTCTGTCATCCTTTTTTGGGGGGGGTTGTTTTAATTAATTGCTACTGGGGTATAGTCGCTTTCCAATGCTGTGATAGTCTCTACTATACAGCAAAGTGAGTCTGCCACATGTATACACACACCCCTCTTTGGGGATTTTCTTCCTTTTAGGTCCCTGCAGTGCCGGGGACCAGCCCTGGCTGATCCAGGGTATTCGAAGGAGAGACGGCGTAGGCGAAGATCAGGAAACAATTGCTTAATTAAACGTTAATTAAGGATATAAAGAGTAATAGAATGAGGATAGCTCAGTAGGGAAATTCAGTGGAGAAAAGAGGCTGAATAATTCAGCCAGAAGGTAAGAGAAAGAACGACATGGTGAGACCAAGTTCCGGTGAATAAGGCCCGCACTTTATTTTCCAAAGTAGTTTTTATACCTTAAGTTATGCATAGAGGATAATGGGGGAAGGGGTAGAGTCAGGCAGCAAGCCAGGCTTTCTTCCTGCAAACTTATCATATGCAAAAGCTTAGGTGATTTGCATCATCTTCTGGCACGGAGGCCTGTTAACATTTTAAGACCCTTTCTTCAGAAAACTTATTTTTCTC
>NW_011494921.1:2920118-2924797 GCF_000754665.1 Bison bison bison | reverse complement strand
GCAGAAAGTAGGCAGACTCTGGTTTTGGGGGTAGATGCTCAAGGATTTCCAGGGGGACTCCTGAGGCTCGATCTCGCCTTTGCGTGTGCCGAGCCTCCTTTCTCATGACCTTTGTCATGGGCGGAGTTCCTCACGCTGGCTCCCGGCAGTGATAGAATTCCAGTTGAGCTATTCCAGATCCTGAAAGATGATGCTGTGGAAAGTGCTGCACTCAATATGCAATATGCAATATGCACTCTATGCAATATGCCGGCTCCCGGCACTGCAGAGCACTGAGCAGCTTCCCTATCATCTTCATTGATAGAGCGCTGAGCTTTGTGTGGACAGGCACTTAGGTTACTGGAGTTACTCTGTCAGGCCTGAGAGTGGACACCTGGCTGTCTTTTTTCCAGGACTTTAAAAAAAATATTAAAAAAGGCAAAGGAGTATAGTTTCATGAAGGTGCCAGCAGATGTCAGCAAAAGGCAAGGCAATCACACTTGACTTTTGTATTGGGACGTCAAATATTGAAGAATCAAAGTCAGAGCTTAACAAAACAGATCAAGTTTTTATTTTTATTTACTTTGCATTTATATTAAAAAATGGGGGGACATTTTAATATTTAAGACTATTAAAAAAGTCATAGCAACTTTTCAAAAGGATCTGTTAGATGGTCATGATAAAATGGCTAAGTTATCTTTCAGGAAATTTTTTACTTAAAATTTTTTGAAAAATAATTATTAAAATAATATTTTATTATAAAATGCTGATGTATAAAGAGCTCTCAATACAAAACCACACGTCCATAGACAGTGTATTCCTGAATTAGATATAAAATCTAAGACTTTAACTTTTAATTTGTCTCTATAAGTGACTAAGCAATGTATAAAATTATACCAGATAATAGCAAAAAATACTTCCTTAATCATGTAGCTAAGAAAGTTCAGCTGGTATAAGAGCTTGATTGTGAGCACAATAATTCCTTAAATCAGTTAAAAGTTATTTAATAACCTATTTGAACAAATAAAACCAAAATATTATCTTTTTACCAATGCTGAGTCCTACTCTAAGGGCCATGAAATTGACAAGATAGATGTGCTTGAAAACTGTGGCAACCAGGTTAGGAGATAATTACAACGGAAAAAGTGCATTTAATTCTATGTGGATGAAAATAACATTCCATCAGTGTAAAACCAGGCATTTTGTATAAAAAGCAAAACAATGTCTGAATAAAAATATCAAGTATAACTTGATATGGGCTATTACTTAAATTTCTAATAGTTCAAAATGATGTTATCAGAAACTCTATTTGTTTACATTTTCAACCACTATAAAACATTTCAAAAATGCCTTTGATTGGAGTAAGGCATTGTTTCAAAGACAAAGCACTGTTTTATTTGCTGATATTGTACTAGGTGACTGAAGAGTTAGGAGCAGTGGGAGGTGCATGCCTGTGTGCTGAGCCGCTTCAGTCCTGTCTGACTCTTTACGACCCTGTGGACTATCGCCTGGCAGGCTGTTCAGTCCATGGGATTCTCCAGGCAAGAATACTGGAGTGGGTTTCCATGCCCTCCTCCAGGAGATCTTCCCCACCCATGGATCCAATCTGCGTCTCCTGTGACTCCTACGTTGAAGGCGGATTATTTACCACTGAGCCATCAGGGAGGCCCAATGGTAAGTCTCCTTAAAGAAATGAAGAGTCCAACTGGCTCATAAATCATGGTAAATGCAAGTTTTCCAAAGTTATTTTACCCATTGTATTGAAATATGAATTTGTACACATTAAATATAAAAGTAAGCTTGTTCTTTACATAAAAAAAGAAGATAAAGAATGAAAGAATGGTAAGCAGGTTTGGATGCATGGATGTTCTACTATTAGTTTGCTAGTTTTTCATATAAAACTATGGAAGTGATCTGTTGGACTTTGAGGACCACATGGTCTCAGTCACAATACTCCATCCTCCTGCTGTAACGTGAAAACATCAGAGACAACATGCAAACAAATGGGCGTAGCTGTGTTCCAATAAAACTTTATTGACAAAAATAGCTGGTAAGCTGAATTTGGCCCAGAGGCCAGAGTTTGCCAACCTCTTTTCTAGACTAAAGTCAGAACGTGCCATTTGAGTAGCCATTTATCCGAGTCATCTCAATATGGTATGGATAGTTCCTCACCTAAACTCAGATGCCCATTAATACAGTGACTGATTTTAAATGTAAAACAAAGAAGAAATCTAATACATTCCTTAATGTGGGTAAGCAGTGAGTTCTCTATTCTTTTCTATTGGTCTTTCCACTGCTCTTTATGCTGTTTTATACTATATTTGCCTTATTTAAATGACACTGCTCAATATTGTAATCTCTTAGGTTCTGTAATATTAAATTATAGTAGAAGACATAAATTTGGTTTTGGTTGTTTATCCATAGAAAAAGTATAGTTCAGTTTATGTTGCTTTTCCTTCCAAGGAAATCAAAGCAAAAAGCATATTAATTATTTACAGGAGAGAATTTATTTAGGGTATCTAAGGGGACTCTAATAAGGATATTTAATTTATAACTTTTACAGATTTAAAGAATGATCTAAAGATGTGAGAAGATGCATGATTGTACTAAATGAGCATAAATATTTTTAAAGCCATGCAGGCAACATTATAGATCATATAATTTATATCTGTCCAGAAACAGACTCTGAGAACAGTATTTGAATTTATATGGGAAGTGAAGGCAACGCCTACAGGGCTGTGGGGGAGGCAGCCAATAAAAGATCTCTCAGCGAGCCAGCCACCACTGTGAGCAAACACCTTAATTTAACCCCACTGGGACACAATCGAAATCAACAATCATGGACTGAGGGCTGTCCCTAGAATGTTAATTCCCCAGGACCTCTGATGTGTGCACGGTAGTCAGGCTCCAGCAGCGAGATGAGCCCCTCAGGCAGAGGTGTACTGAGTGCTCAGCATGAGTCTTTTCAACCCCTTGGACTGGAGCCCCCCAGGCTCTTCTTGCTTGGAATTTTCCATGCAAGAATAATGGAGTGGGTTGGCATTTCCTCCTCTAGGGAATAGGTGCTGACAACAAGGAGTGAGACCCAGGGCACGCCGAAGTGGAAGGTGAGGGGGTTTAGTGGGGGCACTGGCAGTGTCTACTATGGTGCATCTAACTCAGGGACCGACACCAGCTTTTGCTGCTTAGAATATTTTCAATGTTATTTTTCCTATTCTTTCGGACTGAGTTGAGAGCAAGTTTGTCTAACGAAATCTTTTTATTTTCTTATTTTTTTAAGTTCCTCTAAGTTTCATTATTAAAAAAACTGATCACAGAGCATCCAAGAGATGTCTTTTCCATTTGACTTGAAGTTGCTTCTCCACTCGCAGCTCATTTCCAAAGCTTCATTTTCTTGGCTTAGTTGGGAAAGGACTTTCTTGTTGGCGAGGACCGCCCAGGTCAATGCACTTACAGTGGCAACGGGCTGAGGAGTCCTTCAGAGCAGTTCTGCAGAGAGCACGTCTTGTGGAGATCTGAGAGCTGGCAGAAGTGAACTTCGCCAGCACAGTCTCCAGACTGGACTCTGAACCTGCATCTACAGACCCTGCCCCCTTGAGCTCATCAGAGTCACCTGTCAGAACCACTTGCTTTGGGTGTTGCTGGTACCAGTGCGTCCAGTTTTTCTTCAACACACTTAAACCACAGGTGCGGCAGAGGAAGAAATAAATTAAAAGCTAAACCGACTTGAACCATGAACTTATTACTATACTTTTTTCTTTATAGTAGATTTGAAGAATCTTTAAATAAAAATTAATAGGGAAAAAAATAAGAGTCTTGATCTGATTCTTGAAGACCTCTGACATCAAAGATCAGGTGACGCCTGAGCCAACAGAGGATAAGAAATAGCAAGAGAGATACAGTGGAAAGCAGAAGGGTATGATGTCATTGAAGCTAAGGGAGGAAAGTGCTTCTAGGACAATGGAGCTGTCAAAGTGTTCCGAGCTCCTAAGAGATCGTATACGATGAGGGCTAAAGAAGAGACATTGGATTAAGTAACACGGTGCTCACTGCTCATAACATACAGTTCAAAACTGAATTTGTTGTTTGAAAGAAAGGAGTCAAGTATTCACCGTGAATTCATTAAAAAAAAGATGAAAAGAGTCCCAGGATGGAATATGGGGAAGAGATAAGAAGATTACTCAAGATCAGGAAAACAGTATCCCTAGAGAGGAGCACAGAATTGAAAATGCCCAAATAAAAATAAAAATTCTGCTGAAATGTAGACCCCTAGTCACACTCAAGGCAAAAGTGGACTGTTTTTATAATAATGGAGTGGGTTGGCGTTTCCTCCTCTAGGGAGTAGGTGCTGCACCAAGGAGTGAGACCCAGAGCACGCCGAAATGGAACGGGAGGGGGTTAGGGGGGCACTGGCGTATCTACTGTGGTGCATCTAACTCAGGGACCGACACCAGCTTTTGTTGCATAGAATATTTTCAATGTTATTTTCCCTACTCTTTCGGACTGAGTTGAGAGCAAGTTTGTCTAATGAAATCTTTTTCCTTTCTTTTCTTTTTATTTCTTATTTTCTCAAGTTCTCATCCTTGGTTAAAATTGTTCTATGATTTCAGAAGAAAGACAAAAGGGTGGGGAAGGCCATTGTGAAGATCTTCTTAAATCGGTGGTCTTGGATCTCAGCTGACTAGGCTGCGATGTGTGCA
>NW_011494921.1:2914228-2920018 GCF_000754665.1 Bison bison bison | reverse complement strand
ATAGATGAATGGACTGGATGAATAGAAGGAATTGTGATTCTGTTTCTTGAATAAGAGATTTGGGAAGTGGAACAGTTTTCAATAATAGCAAAAAAAAAAAAAGAAGTACAGAGTAGGTATGAACTTATACGATTGAAAGCATTTCGGAATTCCAGTGCCTCCACCAGTTACGACTGCAGCAGTTACTCTCAGGGGCCACATGAGAAGAGTCCACTAGGAAGTAAATTATTGACAACAGCATTGCATTTTGTAGGAATTTGAGAAAAAAATTTTGAATAAATTTGATCAGAAATTTTGAGGGGAAAAAAGATATGGAAAAACATGAAATATAAAGACTACTCCTTGGTTGAAAACATCATTTGTTCAATCCTTGTCCGTTGAAATTTGAAACAGATTATTATAATTCCAATCAAATCTTTCCTTAGGTTGATTCATAAATTGAAACAAAATATTTTGTTTCAAGGAAGGAGATAATTTACAGTAAATTTCTTTTTTTTTTTAATTCTATTTCAGAAGGTTTTTTGCAAGTTGCTTTATTTACAACGCCAACTTTAAAAGTCACTGAACTAAAATTAACTGGACAATAAACAAGGCAGAAATTGCTTTACAAAAAGGGAAAGCCCAAAATGCCACTTTCTATAGGGAACCCACAGTTCAATTTTATTCAGAGCAAAGAAAAGAAACTTTCAATCACACTAGAAGAAACTGGGCCTTAAGTTTGGGAACTGTACTGAAACTACACATGCAATGAGGACAACATTCTGCTGATACAATTGACTTGCTGCTGCATTTGTTGACTCTTTTTCTAATATTAACAATTATAAACAAAGCAGTGCAACTAGTATTTGGAATAATCCTTACAGTGTTACAGCGTTAGACACGAAATTTCACTTCTCCTTACACCACTGGTTCTCTTTGCGTACCTGGGCTTCCTCTTCTTCAGTAAAATCATTTTTGATATTGAATGTCTTTCGAATCTCCTCAGGAGTTTTGCCCTTGATCATAATAGCAACAGTCTTGCAGGTAACATCAAGCAAACCTTTGATGTCTAAGTAGTTTGCTGCCAATATAAGTTCAAAGAGTGTCCCTTGGTCAACTTTCAGGAATTCTTGATCCCAAACAGGTATATCATCTGTTCATTTTTCTTTGTTCTCATCATCCTCAGGAGGAGGAGGATCATCCTTGTGGTGGGTGCACCACTGAATGACCTTTTTCAATATTGCTGCATCAACATTTGGCAAGGGGACTGGATCATCATCTCCTTCGTCATCCATTCCCAAATCTTCCAACATAGTCTTGATGGTCACAGATTGTTTTGCAATTTCAACATCAACTTCGAATATCTCTCCATCAGAGCTCTGCAACTTAATTGAAGGCATGGTGTTAGGTCTCAAGGAGATGGCGGGCCAGAGGCTGAAGTGAGCAGGGCAACGTCGTCAATCAGCAACACTGAAAAGCGGAGAACAAGGCCACTACAGCCAGTAAATTTCTTATCAGTGAAGAGCAGGTAGGGAAAAAGCATGTACTATGTTGAAAATACAGTGTATATTTCTGCATATAAAAAATACAAAAAGAAAGCACTTTAAACGTAAAATGAAATGTGTGAATGAAATCAGTCTTGGGGTTTTCTTTAGAAAACAGTTTTATGTTAATTAAATCACTTAGATTTTAACTTTCAAGTGTAAATAATTAACAAAATTGGAATGTCAAGTCTAGGTAAAATTCAGCCATATGTATTTATGTATTTATGGGATTTCATCTTAAAATCTATGTATTTATGGGGTTTCATCTTAAAATTCTCTTAACCTTAACAATTAGATTGTCTCTGACTACAGATGATCTAATCAGCAATAGCCACAATGGTCTAAATGTAATCTTCCCATCTGACTGATTAAATCTGTTCTTTAGTCTACAGAAGCACAAAATAGATTTATTTTTGAAGCTCTAGAGCATTTGGTTGATTCAACACTGGAAAACCAATTAATGTCATCTGTCATATCACCAGGCTTAAGAAGAAAAATCTTATGATCATATCAAAAGATGCAGAAAAAGTATTTGACAAAAGCCAACATTTATTCATGATAGAAACACTCCACAAACTACGAACACAGGGCAACTTACTCAACTTGATAAAGAACTTTTACTCTATAGCTAAAAAGAATGAGAAGAAACACCACAGACAGTGAAAAATAAATTTGGAAAAGACGTATCTGTGGACTCTTAGCCAAAACATGCAAAGACCCACACCCCGAGGGGATGGAGACGAAGATGCCACAGTGCAGTTTCCTTCCATCCCGTGGTCTCAAAAGCCCTGCTCAGGCCAAAGCCAGCAGCAGTTTCTCATTCTTCCCTTTATCTTCCTTTTCCACAAGATGGCGCCTTTTCCCCTAGTAACCTTCATATTGGCTTCTTATTGTAGCTTATGTTCAAATGGAAGTCATGTATGATTGCGTGGTGTCTTTGTTTGCAGAAGTTCTATGTATGTACAATGGATTCTAAGATTTTCAAAAGAAACAGAAGAGCATGGGTTTTTGTGTACCATTTAACCAAAATTCCAATAAATGAAATAATATTCAAAGGGTTGATAAGCCAGAACAATTACCTGCTGTGGAATGCCCAATTTGTTTCAAGCCATAGAGTTTTATTTCTCATTAAAAAATGAGACTATTAATATACTCCTTGTAATCTTCTCTTGTGAAAATTAACTGATATTATGAATGTAAATTAAACGAGACTCAGCAGTTAATGCAGTTTTCTTAAGTTTATCCTGAAAACTGACCAATAGGGGTTTGGCACTACTTAGTAGAACTTGTTAGATATATTTGGGTCGAGTTCGCAACTAAGATTATGGCATCTGGTCCCATCACTTCATGGCAAATAGATGGGGAAGCAATGGAAACAGTGACAGACTATTTTGGGGGGCTCCAAAATCACTGCAGATGGTGACTGCAGCCATGAAATTAAAAGATGCTTGTTCCTTGGAAGAAAAATTATGACCAACATAGACAGCATATTAAAAAGCAGAGACGTTACATTGCCAAAAAGGTCCATCTAGTCAGAGCTATGATTTTTCCAGTAGTTATGTATGGACGTGAGAATTGGACTATAAAGAAAGCTGAGTGCCAAAGAATTGATGCTTTGAACTGTGGTGTTGGAGAAGACTCTTGAGAGTCCCTTGGACTGCAAGGAGATCCAACCAGTCCGTCCTAAAGATCAGTCCTGGGTGTTCATTGGAAGGACTGATGTTCAAGCTGAAACTCCAATACTTTGGCCACCTGATGAGAAGAACTGACTCATTGGAAAAGACCCTGATGCTGGGAAAGATTGAAGGCAGGAGAAGAAGGGGATGACAGAGGATGAGATGGTTGGATGGCATCACCGACTCAATGGACATGAGTTTGGGTAAACTCCGGGAGTTGGTCAGGACAGGGAGGCCTGGTGTGCTGCAGTCCATGGGGTCACAAAGAGTTGGACACGACTGAGCGACTGAACTGTACTGAACTGAGCTGCACTGAACTGAATGCCACTACTTAGAAACTGATCTTTTTATAGTTTGAATTGAATATGCTACTTTATTTACTAGACTTAATACCATCCCTTTACTACTTTCCTTACAGACCACACACACATACTGCTGCTGCTACTGCTGATAAGTCGCTTCAGTCGTGTCTGACTCTGTGTGACCCCATAGACGGCAGCCCACCAGGCTCCCCCGTCCCTGGGATTCTCCAGGCAAGAACACTGGAGTGGGTTGCCATTTTCTTTCTCCAATGCATGAAAGTGAAAAGTGAAAGTGAAGTCACTCAGTCGTGCCTGACCCTCAGCGACCCCATGGACTGCAGCCTTCCAGGCTCCTCTGTCCATGGGATTTTCCAGGCAAGAGTACTGGAGTGGGGTGCCATTGCTACAGGTACCAAGAAATCTTCCTTGCATTTATTTAATTTGTCCACCAGATGGCATGATCAGCCCAGAGGCTGTGAAATAGTCTAGAAAAAAGTTATTGCAAAACTTTGACATTCTTTATTTGTGAGGAATTAGGCAAACTATGGGCCTCCCCGGTAGCTCAGACAGTAAAGAACATGCGACCCAGGTTTGATCCGTGGGTCAGAAAGATCCCCTGGAAAAGGGAATGACAGTCCACTCCAGTATTCTGGCCTGGAGAACCCTATGAATAGAGGATCCTGGTGGGCTACAGTCCATGGGGTCACAAAGAGTCAGACACTAATACTTTCACTTTGATTTCATGGGGAAAAGGGGGCAGGGAAGGCAGGAAGGCTGGCTTGGGATTGGCTAATCTGAGTAACTTCAGTAGGTTCTGGGGGGTGGGAGCTGTTCCTGCTTGTCTGGGACCTGGCCTTGGGGCAATGAAGGAAGTCCTTTGGGATACAGACTTAAGCTACTGTTCAGGAAGGAGAACTGATCTCAAAAGAGCCAAGACCAACACACACACACACACACGCACAGAGTCAAGACCAACACACACACACACACAACTACATTTTGTAAATGTCCTTAAATATTGTAGTAAGTCCCTTCATATTTCACACAAGTGAAAACGTTTTTTCTGTTCTGTTGAAAATTGGTACTCTGTCCATTTATCCCTTAAGTGCGGTTCATGAAGGAGCTCCGTCCATTTATCCCTTAAGCGCGGTTCATGAAGGAGTTCTAGCAGCCCCTGTGCAGCCTCCTCTGCCTGAGCAGTGTAGCGGAGTCAGCTTGGGAGTCTCCCTTCCTGGAGGGGAAGAGGGGGCTGGTCTTTGCTTTCATTTTATTTACTTCTGGTGGCTCAGATGGTAAAGAATCTGCCTGCAATGCAGGAAACCTGTGTTTGATCCCTGGGTCAGGAAGATCCCCTAGAGAAGGGAATGGCAACCCACTCCAGTATTCTTGTCTGGAGAATTCCATGGATGGAGGAGCCTGGCGGGCTGCAGTCCAAGGGATCACAGAGTCAGAACAACTGAGTGACTAATACAGATACACACACATCTTCCACACTCTTACCTTTGTGTCCATTTTTCCCTGTGTATAAAATTAAAAAGCTGAACGAGGTAACAAAGATTTCTTCCTTATTTACATCAGGATATTTGATGCATAGAACTTGAGAGTCTGAAAAAAAAAATGGCAGGGAAACTACGCAAGTCCTGATTAGTGAAAATCAATTAAATTATCAAGTATTACATCATAGAAAGCAAAACTTGTGGATCCTGGTAGCAAAATGATTAAGAAAGGGGGAAGGGGCAAAATACAAATAGAAAGAATAAATTCAGGCAAAAGGCGGTATATTGACATTTGAAAACTGAAAGCCGGGGAGGAGCTAAGATGGCGGAGGAGTAGGATGGGGAGAGCACTTTCTCCCCCACAAATTCGTCAAAAGACCATTTAAATGCTGAGTAAATTCCACAAAACAACTTCTGAATGCCGGCAGAGGACATCAGGCACCCAGAAAAGCAACCCAAGTCTTTGAAAGGAGAGAGAAGAAATACAGCTCCACCCACCAGAACACCGACACAAGCTTCCCTAACCAAGAAACCTTGACAAGCCACCTGTACAAACCCACACAGAGCGAGGAAACACCACAATAAAGAGAACTCCACAAACTGCCAGAATACAGAAAGGACACCCCAAACTCAGCAATTTAAACAAGATGAAGAGACAGAGGAATACCCAGCAGATAAAGGAACAGGATAAATGCCCACCAAACCAAACAAAAGAGGAAGAGATAGGGAATCTACCTGATAAAGAATTCCGAATAATGATAGTGAAATTGATCCAAAATCTTGAAATCAAAAT
>NW_011494921.1:2912525-2914128 GCF_000754665.1 Bison bison bison | reverse complement strand
ACAAAGATTGAGAAGATGCAAGAAAGGTTTAACAAGGACCTAGAAGAAATAAAAGAGAGTCAATATATAGTGAATAATGCAATAAATGAAATTAAAAACACTCTGGAGGCAACAAATAGAATAACAGAGGCAGAAGATAGGATTAGTGAATTAGAAGATAGAATGATAGAAATAAATGAATCAGAGAGGATAAAAGAAAAACGAGTTAAAAGAAATGAGGACAATCTCAGAGACCTCCAGGACAATATTAAACACTACAACATTCGAATCATAGGGGTCCCAGAAGAAGAAGACAAAAAGAAAGATCATGAGAAAATACTTGAAGAGATAATAGTTGAAAACTTTCCTAAAATGGGGAAGGAAATAATCACCCAAGTCCAAGAAACCCAGAGAGTCCCAAACAGGATAAACCCAAGGCGAAACACCCCAAGACACATAATAATCAAGTTAATAAAGATCAAACACAAAGAACAAATATTAAAAGCAGCAAGGGTAAAACAACAAATAACACACAAGGGAATTCCCATAAGGATAACAGCTGATCTTTCAATAGAAACTCTTCAAGCCAGGAGGGAATGGCAAGACATACTTAAAGTGATGAAAGAAAATAACCTACAGCCCAGATTATTGTACCCAGCAAGGATCTCATTCAAATATGAAGGAGAAATCAAAAGCTTCTCAGACAAGCAAAAGCTGAGAGAATTCAGCACCACCAAACCAGCTCTCCAACAAATACTAAAGGATATTCTCTAGACAGGAAACATAAAATGGTGTATAAATTCGAACCCAAAACAATAAAGTAAATGGCAACAGGATCATACTTATCAGTAATTACCTTAAACGTAAATGGGTTGAATGCCCCAACCAAAAGACAAAGACTGGCTGAATGGATACAAAAACAAGACCCCTACATATGTTGTCTACAAGAGACCCACCTCAAAACAGGGGACACATACAGACTGAAAGCGAAGGGCTGGAAAAAGATTTTCCATGCAAATAGGGACCAAAAGAAAGCAGGAGTAGCAATACTCATATCAGATAAAATAGACTTTAAAACAAAGGCTGTGAAAAGAGACAAAAAAGGTCACTACATAATGATCAAAGGATCAATCCAAGAAGAAGATATAACAATTATAAATATATATGCACCCAATATGGGAGCACCGCAGTGTGTAAGACAAATGATAACAAGTATGAAAGGAGAAATTAACAATAATATAATAATAGTGGGAGACTTTAATACCCCACTCACACCTATGGATAGATCAACTAAACAGAAAATTAACAAGGAAACACAAACTTTAAATGATACAATAGACCAGTTAGACCTAATTGATATCTATAGGACATTTCATCCCAAAACAATGAATTTCACCTTTTTCTCAAGTGCACATGGAAGCTTCTCCAGGATAGATCACATCCTGGGCCATAAAGCTAGCCTTGGTAAATTCAAAAAAATAGAAATCATTCCAAGCATTTTTTCTGACCACAATGCAGTAAGATTAGATCTCAATTACAGGAGAAAAACTATTAAAAATTCCAACATATGGAGGATGAACAACACGCTGCTGAATAACCAACAAATCACAGAAGAAATCAAAAA
>NW_011494921.1:2909626-2910815 GCF_000754665.1 Bison bison bison | reverse complement strand
ACAAAATAGAAAGCCCAGAGATAAATCCACGCACATATGGACACCTTATCTTCGACAAAGGAGGCAAGAATATACAATGGAGAAAAGACAATCTCTTTAACAAGTGGTGCTGGGAAAACTGGTCAACCACTTGTAAAAGAATGAAACTAGAACACTTTCTAACACCATACACAAAAATAAACTCAAAATGGATTAAAGATCTCAATGTAAGACCAGAAACTATAAAACTCCTAGAGGAGAACATAGGCAAAACATTTTCTGACATACATCACAGCAGGATCCTCTATGACCCACCTCCCAGAATATTGGAAATAAAAGCAAAAATAAATAAATGGGATCTAATTAAACTTAAAAGCTTCTGCACATCAAAGGAAACTATTAGCAAGGTGAAAAGACAGCCTTCAGAATGGGAGAAAATAATAGCAAATGAAGCAACTGACAAACAACTAATCTCAAAAATATACAAGCAACTCCTACAGCTCAACTCCAGAAAAATAAATGACCCAATCAAAAAATGGGCCAAAGAACTAAAAAGACATTTCTCCAAAGAAGACATACAGATGGCTAACAAACACATGAAAAGATGCTCAACATCACTCATTATCAGAGAAATGCAAATCAAAACCACTATGAGGTACCATTTCACGCCACTCAGAATGGCTGCAATCCAAAAGTCTACAAGCAATAAATGCTGGAGAGGGTGTGGAGAAAAGGGAACCCTCTTACACTGTTGGTGGGAATGCAAACTAGTACAGCCACTATGGAGAACAGTGTGGAGATTCCTTAAAAAGCTGGAAATAGAACTGCCTTATGATCCAGCAATCCCACTGCCGGGCATACACCCTGAGGAAACCAGAAGGGAAAGAGACACGTGTACCCCAGTGTTCATCGCAGCACTGTTTATAATAGCCAGGACATGGAAGCAACCTAGATGCCCATCAGCAGATGAATGGATAAGAAAGCTGTGGTACATATACACAATGGAGTATTACTCAGCCATTAAAAAGAATACATTTGAATCAGTTCTAATGAGATGCATGAAACTGGAACCTATTATACAGAGTGAAGTAAGCCAGAAAGAAAAACACCAATACAGTATACTAACGCATATATATGGAATTTAGAAAGATGGTAACAATAACCCTGTGTACAAGACAGCAAAAGAGACACTGATGTATAGATCAGTCTT
>NW_011494921.1:2876521-2909274 GCF_000754665.1 Bison bison bison | reverse complement strand
GGCGGATTCATTTTGATATTTGGCAAAACTAATACAATATTGTAAAGTTTAAAAATAAAATAAAATAAAAAAAAAAAACTGAAAGCCTAGAAGCTTTCAGTCCAAGTCTAAATGAATACCCCAGCCCTTTTTCGTCACTCCCCAAATCAGAGAAGGCCCCCCTTCCCCATGCAAAAATAAGTAATTGCCTGGCAAGAGGACCCTCTCTGGAGGTTCGCCACTCTGTCTGTCGGGCTCCTCTGTCCATGGGATCCTCCAGGCAAGAATACTGGAGTGGATTACCATGCCCTCTTCCAGGGGATCTTCCCACCCAGGAATGGAACCTGCATCTCTTATGTCTCCTGCATGGGCAGGTGGGTTCTTTACCACTAGCGCCACCTGGGGAGCCACTCTGGCTGTTACTCTCCAGGAAAAGAGGTGATGAAGAGAAGCAGCTCAGGACGGGGGAGAGCGCTCAGATTCTGACCCGACAAGCCCTTTCTCCAGCTGCTGTCAGCTGGATGACGGATTTGCCTGAGGCAGAGCGATCAGACAGAGTGACCGGCCAATTCAACATGAGCGGTAAAGAAAGAACAGACACAATATTTTAGAGATTGTAGTACTGTTGTGGGGCATACACAGTATTTAAAGTGTAGATATCTACCTTCTCTCTAATATTTTCACATGTTCACTTTTTAATTACATCTCACAATTTGCAGTTGAATATAGAAATTTAAATTCTTTTAAAATAGTTCATTGAGAGTGCAGGTTTTGTTTTTGGTTAGGGTTTTTATTTTCCCTTTTCTATGTTGTTACCTTGTGATTTGGAATCACGTGGAATGCATTTTCCAGGGAGGACCGAGCCTACAATGACAAGGCTTTCTTAATAAGTCGGGTAGACTTTTTAGACACAGACACACCATCCTATCCCAGCTGTAGTCACCCAAATGGAAAGGGAAACTGTATATATATAGAAGTATATCTAAACTTTTTTGCCGGCAAGGATGTTTGCCTCTTTTGTTCATTTCTTATGTTTGTTGCTCAGAATTGAGCACGGTGCTACTAGAGCTTCAATTCACTTGTTTTGTTGAATGCATTAGAACCAATTTAATTTGTTCATAAATTGCTGTTTTGAAGGAAGGGAAAAAAAAATCAAGGTTGAGTCGCATAAATTTCTCAAGAGGAAAATGTATGCAGCTTCAAATTGCATGCGAGAACTAGTGTTTAGAGGGTGAAAACTACAGTCTTTCAAAGCTGCAGTATAAAGGAAGAAAGATTCTCAGTCAACTCTACTAAAAAATAAAGATAACTGAACTGGTGCAGAACTTGGTAAGGATAGTGTTGCTGAAAGTGTTGAACATATTTCCTTTAGAAAAGGCACTTGGCTGTGTGGTTGATCTATGAGACTATTTTTTAAAATAATTAAAAAAAAATGCATCAAGAGTATTGATCAGTTGGGAATAGCTAAGAAAGACCAAGATGGATTGTTTGGATTTTCATTTTATGTCATAAATTTCTAGGGTTTTAAAAATCACATATGACAATATTTTGTACTTCATTTAGCATATCTTAATTTTTTTCCATTTCTTCTAGACCTGGGTATTTCTGTACTGGTGGATCTTTCCCCTAGTATTGTGACAGCTTTTCTCTGAGGCCAAGGCCAAATTATATATGCATCTTTAAAAAAGACAATAGTTCTGTAGTTGCAGAGTAATTACTTTTCTAACTTCCATGGTAAATTTTCTCTTAAAACACTATCTATAGTGTGAAATTGAGTAGACATCTGATGGAGCTCAACCCATTTATTTCTCCCCTCAAAAATCATTAAGTTTAAGTCACACTGAAAGCTGTACTGACATTAAAGAATGCATTCTACTGCTTTAAATTGCTTTTCTACCTACACATTGTCCAGGGACAAAGGCACCTCACAATCCTCCACAATTTGAGCTTGTGTGTTTTAAATGCATACATACACATTATCGCTTTATAATTAATAGGTAATAGTAACGCAAAAACAGAGAACAACCTGATGTAGTTTGGCTTCTTGGGTTGCAGTAAGCAATTCTTGTGTGCAGCACATTATCGCTTTATAATTAATAGGTAATAGTAACACAAAAACAGAGAACGGTCTGACGTAGTTTGGCTTCTGGGGTTGCAGTAAGCAATTCTTGTGTGCAGGGGTACAATTTGGTACTAACGTTCCAACAAAAGTGCTTGTTCCTCATAATTTATTTTGCCTTTTATAAATTCATATTAGTTATGCAGAAAATGTTAGCACTCTCATTGACTTTTAATTAGCATATTCCAAGAAGAGAATTTAATCCTAGTAGGCATATAAGGATATTGATTTTCTGCCTTCTAAGACACAGGGTCAAGTATAACATGGGTGTTTTTTGTAGTAATGTATATTCTAGCAATAGCATTGAAATCTGTCACTCTTCTTGATTCTTGTTTTAAAATAACCAATGCCCATTGAGTTAGGCAGAAAAGTGATTGGGATAGATTTAGTGCTTGCTTGCTATGACTCACAGTCAATACTTGACCTATTGAACAGACCTTCATATATTGTACTTTATGCATACTCATCCAAGTATAAAGCACGCAAAAGATGCAGTGGATGTATATCTTAGAAGCGGCTTGTAGACCGCCTGTCCTGTTGGTTATTTCTGGTGGATTTCCAGGGGTGCGCAAGAGAAGCTGTGCGCCGGGGTAAGGGTGTCTTGCAGAGCATGTGTGCCAGAAGCTATGGTGTCTGAAATAGTATTATGGAAATGTCTGGAGTTTATAAGAAAATTCCCAGTACCCTAAGGGTGTTGGATATAAAAGAGTTTCTAGATTTCCATAGACAACCGTAGCAGTAATGACAATATAGGTAGGATATGACTAAATTTGAAAATTCAGCAAACATGGATCTGAAAACTTACGGTGTGATATAGTCTATTTCTCAACAAATATTAGATTTTATCAACTATTCTAAAATTATCCCGTCTTCACACAAACTCAGGTCAAGAAGGAAGAGATACCCTACCTTAAGAACTTTCAGAAACTACTCACTTTGGGTTATCCCTGGTTCTAGGTAGGCCTCTGTGTTCATTTAATACTGACCTTACTTCAGACTTGTAGATTTGGCCTTTCGTCTTGTATCACACTATTTCATTGCATCTATGGCCTTGGCACTAACTAATATTCTGGCTTGTCCCTATTTTCTGTGGCGAACCCTGGGGATTTTACATAGCTTCTCCTTGTTATGGCATGTCGGATGCCCACATGAACTTGATTTTACAACTTGCCGTGGTTTTGCACAGTAAAAAGAAGAAAACGTACTTTCTGTCTTTAAGTAAAGCATCTGAAGGTGATTCCAGAGAAATGAGCAAATTTCAAACACCTGAAATTGGGGGAAAATATTCTATGCTTCAAGGCATTCCCAGGTGATGCAGTGATAAAGAATCTGCCTGCCAATGCAGGAGACACAAGAGATGTGGATTTGATTCCTGAGTCAGGAAGATCCCCTGGAGGAAAAAATGGCAACCCACTCCAGAATTCTTGCTTGGGAAATACAATGGATGGAGGAGCCTGGCAGACTACAGTCATGAGGTCACAAAGAGTCAGATATGCTTGAGAGACTGAGGCAGACACACCTTCTTTTCTAGAGCTCCTGTGGTTTTTCTTGTTTCTTGAGAGAAGTGTAATTGGGGAGAAAAATTAGTTGATCTTTAATATGTCACCTTGTCTCCAAAGATTCATATCACTAATTAGTATAGAGATGATTTTTGACTTAAATTCTCTGTTATACTAATGTATGAAATCTCTCACTATGTTAGTAGTTCAATCTAATTTCATTGCAAAGTGAAATTTCCAGTCTTATGGTTGTAGACAGTTTGGGACCTGTGAAGCACTTGGGTAACTGGTTAATAAATATTTGAGTCTGGCTTGAATCTTAAAGCATTGTATTCTAAAATATTTAAGAATATTGAATTTAGTTGTTCTTGGATGAATTTCACTCCGTACGTCTCAAAAGTATTAATCTTTCCAGTTGTACCCTTTTAAAAAAAGATTTTGCCTTTTAAAAAAAAAACACAAAAATATGGGGGTATTGATCAAAAGCCAGCCTTTGGAGTTCACCAACCTTGTTTTAATACCTGATTTAACTACTTAGTGACTTAGAACTTTGGCAAGTCAGCCCACTTTTCCAAGGATATGTCCTCATATCACCAGGGGATGCAGATCCAAACCACAGTGAGATGTCCCCTCACATCTGTCAGGACAGCTGTTATTTAAAAAACAAATGATGATGTGTTGAAGAGGATGTGGAGAAAAGGGCGTCCTGATACGCTAATGATGGTATTAAACTGGTACATCCATTAGGAAAAGTGGTATGGAGGTTCCTCACAGCGTTAAAATATAACTACCATATGATCCTTCAATCCCACTTCTGGGTGTTTATGTGAAGAACTGAAGTCAGCATCTCAAAGAGATACCTGCACCCCTATGTTCATTGCATCAGTATTGACCATAGCCAAGATATGAAAACAACTCAAGTATCCTTAAGCAGACTGATGGATAAGGATAATGTATATATGCACACAATAGAATATTATTCAGTCTAAAAATGAGGATATCCTTCCAGCTATACATGGATGAACCTGGAGAATACTATGCTAAATAAAATAAGCCGGCCGCAAGGACACATGCTGTATGGTCTCAGACTCATAGAAACAGGGATAGAATGGTGATTCCCAGGGGCTGAGGGTAGGGGAAGTGTGGAGATAATGGTCTAAATACATTGTTAGCGCTGATAGCTAATAATAATGTACTTAAAATTCGCTAAGAGGGTAGACCCTATGTTGAGTATTCTTACTACAAAAATAATTAAAAAGTTGTAAGTCAAGCTTACAAACCCTCAAGTAAAATATATTTGTTGATTGAATATTTATTGATTCAAGACATCTCTTGCAATCTACATGACATTTGAAATGTTTTAACACTTGTTAATAAAAATAAAATAAAAAATAGATAGATGCCAGAAAGAGGAAATTTCCACTGTGCATAGGAACTTTTTTGAATATTTCATGAACCCAGATGTCACTGAAGACCAACAGCTATTACAAGACACTATGAAATATTAGACAAAACATTACCCACCTTTTGGCCCTGTGTCCCTTGGAGCTGCTCGGTTATAAGTTTTGAAGGCCTTATTAACATTTCCCTGTAAGCGCCAGAGTGAGAGATTAAGTAATATGTGTTGGAAGAGGGCATGGCAACCCACTCCAGTATTCTTACCTGGAGAATCCCATGGACAGGAGCCTGGCGGGCTGCATTCTGTAGGGTCACACAGAGTTGGACATATGTTAAAGCGACTTAGCATGCACACATGCACAGAAGAGCAAAAAGTCATTTTTAGTCCAACAATTGGCCCTAAGAAATCGTATTTATACTTTGAAACAATGAAGCTTTCTAACCTCTTTAGGAAAAAATACTCCATGGTTCGCTTAGACATGTACTAAGGTGATTTTGTTTGCTATACATAAGCAAATCTTAGGTTTCATAAACTCACACATGCACATACATGCACATGCATATTACATTTCTACTGTGTGATCAGGTTATACAAATTGATAATTAGGTGGACAGAGAGAATATCCAAGTCCCAGGTTTCATCCAAGGATAGATGTGTCATTATTATTGGGCTACTGACCTCTGCATTCTCTGGGTTGGCCATCTTGCCAGACACAGGGAGGCCCCAATTCCATCAAGCTGGTTCTCTGCGGAACTCGATATGTGGCCATCATCCCGTGTAGACTCATCTTCTTCCATCTGGGTCTCGATGAAATCTGATAATTGTGTTACTTTTTTGAGGGAGAGAAAGCCATTTCACAGCACCCTGGGAAGGGAAGCAGTGCATTAACACCTCAGAAGGCTGATCTCCTGGCCGCACTTTTCTCCTGGACTCGGGCGTGCGTGCTGGAGTACCAGTGTGCTTCGTATGGGTTTGCCGACTGCAGTTCATTCCTGGACACCACGATTCATAGAAGGTGTCAAGTCAGATGTCTTTCTGAGCTTCAGCAGCTGTAGCTTTTCCAAGGCTCTTCACATGATGAGAACTTATTTCAAAGTCACACTTTAAAAGGAAAACGAACTCAAACGCATGGTAAATAGCATTTATTTTTCTGCAGGAGAATAATCACTCAAAAATGGTGATTATTTAAAACCCTGAAACCATTCAGCAATCATTGAACAGGTTTCAATCTTTTGATATTAAATAGAGGGCAGGATCTAAATGGCATTAGGAAGAATGAAAAATGTCGTAGTTGGCATAACGGTTGTTTTTGTATCAATATTTCAATGTCTACAAAGATTACAAAAGTCAAAATAGCAAACTATGACCAATTAAGCTTGAAAATTGTAAAAAAGAATTATTCCAGATTTGCAATAATGAGAATTAAAATGAAGGTTATTTTGTGTATTTTTTATGCAACATTCCTTGTTCCCTGGGCTTTATACATCATCAAAATCAGAATAAAAAGTCAAGAACATTTCCGGTCATGGCCAGTCTCATGCTGATCTTATTTTAAGCAAGTGCAAAAATCTGTGCAGTTTCTTAAATTCTAAAAGTTGTTCTCAGGCACATCTGCTCTACAGTGTTCACGACAAAAAGTCTAGTTTATCTAATATGCAAATGTTTATTTTAATTTGATGTGTTTCCAATTCAGTTAAGAGTTTCCCGCAAGAGTGAACCGTTTCACAAATCAGTTCTGATGCTTGCTCATTTCCTATCTTGATATGTCCTTGTCTCAGTGTCCTTTAAAGCCCGAAGTGAGGTCATCCTGGAGCAAACGGAGGTGGCGTGTACTATTCAGGCCACAGCAGTCCTACTATTTAAAAAAGCTGTGTTTGTTCCTTTGTTTTTGGTTCCACGGGGTCTCCGTTGTGGCGCATGGGCTTTTCATTGCAGTGACTTCTCGTGCTGTGGCAGGCGGATTCTTAACCGCTAGGCCACCAGGGAAGTCCTGTCTTACCATTTTCCATATCACAAAGTGCTCTGAGATTCTGATGATATTTATGTGAGTCTATGGATCCATCCCCTTGATAACACACAATAAATGACAGTGTTATACGCAGTTTCAGCGAATCTGTGTCTTTCTGACTGAATTCACGGGCTGCAGTCAGGAACCTCCGTTTATTTGTTCCCATATACAGTGACGAACGTGAATTTGAGCCAGCTCCGGGAGGTGGTAGAGGACAGAGGAGCCTGGAGTGCTACGGTCCATGCGGTCTCCAAGAGTCTGACATGACTAAGCACCTGAGCAACAAATGTTTAGTGAATGGGGCTTCAGAATATGCAAACAGGAAGCAAGTGAGCTGTGACCTCTGCAGAGTGATGATAGCCTCAGCCGCCTGCACCTGTCTCCTTTCTGGCAAAATGACTGTTGTGTCTACTAGCATCTATAACACGCAGCTTCCTCGGTCAAGCAAGGACAATAATTCTAATCTCATAGTACTGCTGTGAGGATTAAAGAAAATAATATGTGTGAAGTCCAGAAGGCAGTACCTGACCCAGACTGATTTTCTACAAATGTTATGTCATCTCTCTATATAGTTATATAGCATATAACTGACTCATGTTTAACTTAACTTTTCAAATATATAGGTAAAACATATGTATGTACACGTTACCTCTTTAGTATTGAGGATGGAAAAAGTTAAAAAATGATAAAAACCTGTTAAAGTAGAATTTTACTTCTCCAATCGTGACTTTTAATCTGATGACTAGCTATCCAAGTGTACGCTAAGATTGGGAAAATAAAGAGACAGAGGATAAAAATTTATAGTTATAGTTTAATATAAATAGTACACATTTGAATCTTGCAAACATATTCACTGTCGCTAACAATAATGCTCCTGTCAACTCCAGAACGTGTTTGTCATTAAGACTTTGAAGACTTGTGCATGTGCTGATATGGATACAAAAATCCTTCCTCTATTTGGCTTCTTCTTCAACTGGAATAGATCAGCTTTTGTGAAGGCAAATGGTTTCTCAGGAAGAGTTCAGGTAAACTGCATTGTGGAGGCCACTGCCCAGACTCAACCATAGGAGGACAGTCTTTTAAAATCAGCAATATATTTTTTGAGCAAAACTCTGAGGAAGGAACACTGAAGGGAGACATTGCATTCTGTTAACTAATAAAATTCAGGCTCTAACCATGCTCTGACAGCCAGTGTGAGACCTGAGCACAAATTTCCAGTTTATGTATATTTTCCACTTATTCTTGACTCTAAAATTCAGTTCACAGATTTACACCTTAAATGTGCTTAAGAGAAAACAGTTCAGAAATTTCAGTCTAGGTGATGTATTTCTGCGTTCCATGAAAAATCTGAATTTCCTTGTCATTGAAAATCAGAAGTATAAGATATAATTTTGTTTTAGTATCTGGTTATATACTTCTTTCCTTGGAAAGGACTGTTAGTTCTATATTTCTTCGGATAAGTCCAAAACCTAACTGTTAACTCCTCCCTTGGGACTCCCTTTGAAACCATTTGACATAAAACAGATTTGTTCAATGAATCTCAGTAGACTCACAAGATATTTTCCTAGCTCAACAAAAAAATATTTTTTTTGCTAGAGGAACGGTGCTTTTCAGAGGACAAATAAGGATCTAGACTTATTCATTAAGATATGTTAGTAATTAGTGGCTATTTACAGAAGCAGACCTTCATTGACATTTGGGAAGGCATGTCTAAGCAGACATGTTCCAATTGACTTCAAAATGCAAACTGGACCCAAGGGTGAATTGCTGAATTATAAACCTCATCTCCTTCACCAAGATGACTTTTATGTAAACATCCTGGACATCTTTGGAGGAGGCCTGGCCTGCAGAGAGCCTGCCTAATTCCAAGGCTCTGCAAAACTATATAATGCAAAACCCCTTGCTTATTCTAAAAATAGTGAGTATAATTAGTCTTGAAAATCATTTTCCACTCATTAGGATGACAAAATAACTTGTTAAATAGGTGCTTAATTTACATATCCAAGAGTCTACAAAAGCTTGTCTACCATTTATTTGATTATATTCTTTTAAGAGAGAAAAAAAAGTGCAGTTCATTGGCCAGCTGCCACTCTCTAAAGTATAGGAGGTAATTACTACCATTCTGTTGTCATGTTGTGATAGCAAAATGCAATCTGCTTTCAGAGTGAATATGCCATTATCTTATCTGGAACTCCTTCATTCATAATTATTATGATATTGATGCCTAAGGCTGAAATTTAACAAAATATAAATAAATTGAAAATGCACTTCACGTGTAATATCTTGTGATTAATTCAACAAAAACTTTGGAAATTAAAATAAATGTGTGTATATATATATATATATACACACACACACGTATATATGTAAAAATCATTTAGTTTTTTGCATAGTAAAGGACAAAAATAGTGTGCAACAATGTTATCTTTAGCGTAGTTAATGCCAATGATGTACCTTAACTATTTTTTGCGAGTGATATGAAGCAACAGCAATTAAGAGAATGTCACCTATACTAGAACTGAACCATTATTCAAATATTTTGATGGCCAAAACCAGAAATCTACCAAACTTATGAGAAAACATGAAAAATTTAAAAGAAGGGGTGAACTTTTGTGTCTGCTATTGTATTTCTACATTTAACTTTGGATGTGAGTTACTTTTTTTTCCCCTCATTTTAAAACATAGTTCTTATGGCATTTATTTATTCCCTTAAGAACCAAAGTAATATTCAGCTGTCTAGTTTTCAGTCATCATGTTCAGTTCACTCAAATCTTTTGTGCATAGTAATTCTTACTCAATCATCTGATTACCAAAACCAAAAATGTTTCATGCTTTTAAAATTTTTCTAGTAACAAATATACTTGTCTAGGTGAAATATTTGAAATCATTGGTAGCAGTACATTTTTTCCTGGTTGATAGATCTACCTGGGAAGAAGTTCATTACAAGAAATTAGCTTTAGTAGTATGACCTTAGAATCAAGGATGATATTTAGTTTTTTGACATAAGGATAAAACAGCATCATAATATAGTACTATTTATAATGGAAAATATAAATTTAATTGCATTTAAGATCAGTAAATACTTGTTGAATAGATGCATTGAACTGGCCTCCTGTGTTCCAGAAACGATTCTAAGGGTTGAGAAGCCAGTGATGAATAAGCCTTAAACGGGCACTTCCCTTACAAAGCCTATATTTTAACAAGGAACAGAGAAGACCAAGCTTTATTTTAGGGGGTGTGCAGTACCTGAAGATACCTAGTACAGGGGCCAGGCTTTTTCAGAGAACCTTTAAGTTTTCTCTGAGAATATCACCTATAAGCCAAGCCTGAAAAAGCAGCAGGAGTTTAAGAGAAACACGTGCTTTTCTTGGGTTAGCTGGTTTTTCAAAGTTTTATTTTAAATATTGCATTATGTTTAGTTTAAATTACTATTTAGCCTACTTAATACTAACAGCTTAATAACACTTTTGGATTATTTGGAATCATTAATTAAACATGATAAAATGTATTTAATATCTGAAGTTTGGAGAATGCATGATTTTTTCTAAATAGAATGTGTGTAACACAATATTCTCATACGTTATGATTACCTGAAGAAAAAGGAAAGGGAACCAAATCATTTAGGAAGTAATTATTCTACAATAAGCTTTTCCTAGGAATTATAGCATCAGAATAAAATAGCGCAATGACAAATGTTATTATTTTTATGAATATACATGAATAATGTTCATTTATGTACAAATTATGTGGATTATAAATTATGTATTACAAATGTGTAATATAATAAACACAAATACTATTTTTATTTGATAGGAACTTTTCATAGATCATATAGATGAGAATTGGAATAAATAATCTCAAGGAAATGAAGACCAGTTTTCCATTTCCAATCAAGTAGTCAATAACATCATGTATCTGGAATTGTCACTATGTGCATGGCTCTATATTAAGTTTTATAAGTTAAAAATAAGTCATAAATCCATTTTTCTATATGTCCTACTTATGACTATCCTTATGCTACAATTAGCTTAATTCATTTTATCGACAGATAGTGTCTACTTTGTGGTACGCCTTGATATACAAAGAGTCTAAAACCCTAATACACTCCCCAAATAGCTCAAAAGAGACAGACAAATAGTGATCTACATATAGTTCAGGAAAGAGCAAAAGCTCTGGTATTTGCAATCTCATTTGATCCTGGAAGAAAAATATGGGAAACGAGAGATATTTTAATCACATTAATTTTAAAAGGGAAGCTTAAATGAATTCCCTGTTACCATGCATTTTGTAGATTATAGAAGTAGATTATGCAGCCACAGATTAGAGGGACTCACAAAGTTAAATAAAACCACTAGCATTAGGTCCAAAAATCAGAATAAAATACAGAATTTGTGGTTAAAATTTTTATCTACATAACAACCCCTCATGCAACTTCAACCAATTCCCCACTTAAAAAAAAAAAAAACACAAAAAACACAAAAAACAATTAAGAAATGAAAAGAGAAGACACTGAGTGACAATTAGCTATCACCAACACCTGGGGCTGGAGGAGGACTTCATTAATTATAAGATGTGTGGATCCCAACTAACAACCATAATCAGAAGTGATCATTCATTCATTATTGAAATTTACTGCTTGTAAGACATCTTGTTCTTTCTTAAAAGAGAGGCAATGATATGACTTAGTTTTTTCTCCCTACTGTTCTGGATCTGTTTTTCTTTTTTTAAAAAAATAATACCAACATCTATGCTAAGCCGGAAACTGGACAGCTAGTCCTTGCTTCTGAAATGGTCAATGTGAATTGTCATTCTCAACTTTTCAGAGATTGCCACAACCCAAAACAGAAGGGCAGAGAGTGTGAATGAGTGTCCATTGCACTGCGGGGTGAGTGGGAACAAATCCCAACGTGGAGGTTGCAACCCCAGAAATAAAGTGGGTGGAAGCAGAAAAAAGAGTCCGGTGTTCTTTGGTTTCTTTCTATTCTTTTCTACTTCATATCGTCTCAAAAACTAGCACTAATGCAAACACCTAATAATAGGAGAGAATATTTCTTTCCAGCGATATTCCACTTATCATATGCTCACTCACGTCACTCAGGGTTTCCCTGATACCTCCGTCTCTTCATTCTTTCTGGAGTTATTTCTCCACTGATCTCCAGTAGCATATTGGGCACCTATCATCTTTCAGTGTCCTATCTTTTTGCCTTTTCACACTGTTCATGGGGTTCTCAAGGCAAGAATACTGAAGTGATTTGCCATGCTCTTCTCCAGTGCACCATGTTTTGTCAGAACTCTCTACCAGTGGAGAAATAACTCCAGAAAAAATAAAGGGATGGAGCCAAAGCAAAAGCAGCACCCGGTTGTGGATGTGACTGATGATGGAGGTAAAGTCCGATGCTGTAAAGAATAATAAGAACCTGGAGTGTTAGGTCCACAAATCAGGGCAAATTGGAAGTGGTCAAACAGGAGAACTGTTTTGAACTGTGGTGTTGGAGAAGACTCTTGAGAGTCCCTTGGACTGCAAGGAGATCCAACCAGTCCATCCTAAAGGAGATCAGTCCTGGGTGTTCATTAGAAGGACTGATGCTAAAGCTGACACTCCAGTACTTTGGCCACCTGATGCAAAGAGCTGACTCATTTGAAAAGACCCTGATGCTGGGAGGGACTGGGGGCAGGAGGAGAAGGGGACGACAGAGGATGAGATGGTTGAATGGCATCACCGACTCAATGGACAAGAGTTTGAGTAAGCTCCGGGAGTTGGTGATGGACAGAGAGGCCTGGCTCTGCTGCGGTTCATGGGGTCACAAAGAGTCGGACATGACTAAGCAACTGAACTGAAGTGATAGCTTAGTTGGTAAAGAATCTACCTACAATGCAGGAGACCCTGGTTCGATTCCTGGATCAGGAAGATCTGCTGGATCTGGTAGGTGGGCTACCTACTCTAGTATTCTTGGGTTTCCCTTGTAGTTCAGCTGGTACAGAATCTGCATGCAATGCCTGAGACCTGGGTTCGAACCCTGGGTTGCGAAGATCCCCTGGAGAAGGGAAAGGCTACCCACTCCACTATTCTGGCCTGGATAATTCCATGGACTGTATAGTCCATGGGGTCACAAAGTGTCGGACACGACTGCGCGACTTTCGTTTTCACTCGTCTCATTCAGGTCACATATGTGGGAATGCTCTGTGGTCTAGCTCTACCATCAGAAATAAAAATCAGGCCAGGTTCAGAAACACCCCTCTTTCCGTTATAAAATGCTTGCCCAATTCTAGTAACACCCAAGTGGGTGTGAGCAGGGACAAGGGGAATTCATATATTCTGAATGAACCACATCTTAACAGATTGCTTTTACTTTAGAGTAAGTAAACATATGAAAACACCCTTGAATTCTGCTTCTGCTTAAGACGCAGAAAGCTTCAAGAGAATATCATTTTCAAACTTACGATGGAAGAAAAAGTGCCAGGTAAACTACACAATCATTACTTTTTATTGAGCTCATCAGAGACTTGAAGTCACAAGTCAAGTAAGCCACATTCCCGAGAGAGGCAATGCTTTTCAGTGAGCGATGAGGCACAGGAACTGTTTTATCTTAGAGAACAGAAGAAAGATGTGAGTGCCAGACAAACAAGTTAAAAAAAAAAAAAAAAACATTGGCTGGAAGTGCCACGCATTATGAAAGAACAAATGTGGGCTGGCACCAGATTAGAATAGCGAAAATCCTCAGACCCAAGGGGCGTTTATGCTCATTTACAATCTCTTTTGAGTAGCTCCCCAACAGGTGCTCATGAGAAAGCCTAGGGAAGCTGGGGGCTTCCCAGATGGCACTCGTGGTTAAGAACCCACCTCCCAATGCAGGAGATGTAAGAGATATGGGTTTGATCCCTGGGGAGGGCATGGCAACCCACTCCAGTATTCTCACCTGGAGAATCCCATGGACAGAGGAGCCTGGGGGGCTACAGTCCATGGGGTTACAAAGAGTGGGACAGGACTGGAGAAGCTGAGCACGCATGCGCAGCGGGTGTGGGGGGAGACAAGGAGGGGCACCCTTTGGCGGTGTAGGTATGGGAGGTACTTAATGCTGGGGTACAGATGCAAAACCCTGCCAAACTTCCTTGACCATTCCCTGCTATGAAGTATAAAATTTAAAATCCTAGGATATCAGTAGCAATCATTGACATCCCAGGGCTGTTTAAAAATTAATTCTGAGCAAGAAATAGAAGCAAACCCCCTCTATCTTTGGATGAGGGTAGGAAGACCTGTGACTCAGGATAGAGTGAAGATCAGTTGCCTGGAGAAAAACCTTCTGCACCTGGAGGGGGCCAGGAAACCCCGGTGGGTTCAGGATTCTACATCCGTTTCAAGCAGGAGTCTTTTGCTAACCCTGGAGGAGGAGCGGGAGCCTAAGGCAAATCGCAGAATCACATCTGAGCATACTGACAGAGCATCCCCAGGGACCAGATAAACAGAGGCTGCCTAAGATAGAGGCTGACCAAGCCACAAACATATATCTGAGTGAACTGCTTCCACTGGGGAAGGAGCAGAGAGAACCATTCTGCAGCACAACTGGGCAGGGACTGCTGAAAGCAGAGAGTGGAGCTGGAAAACTGAGAAAAACCCTCCAGACCAAGCCCTGCTCTACACACAGGTAAGAGCAGCGTTAGAAGGCTCTGATGCACTAACAGAACAATGGCAAGAGTGAAACCCAAACCCACATCAACTCCTGACGTTTGGAGCTGGATCTCTGTATGTGATATGTTTCTTGCTCATTTTAATATCTGTTATTTGTTTTGGAGTTTCAAGAATTTGACTGTACAGTCATCTCTGGGTATCTGTGGGGAAATTAATTTCAGGAACCCTGCTGCTGCTGCTGTTAAGTCGCTTCAGTCATGTCAGACCCTGTGCGACCCCATAGACGGCAGCCCACCAGGCTCCCCCGTCCCCGAGGATTCCAAAATCTCCGGATGCTCGAGTTCCTAATCGCAAATTGTGTGGTAGATTCAGCCCTCTCAATCCACAGATCCAACCAATTGCAGACTGGTTACTGATGGCTGATTACGTCAAAGTGTTTTTTGTGTTTTTTTGAATTCTGATTAGAATTTGCTGAGATTCTTGGATCTGTGGGTCAAAATTTTTTCTCTATTTCAGGAAGTCCTCAACTATCTTCTTTTCAAACGTACATTATTTTCTGGATACCTTATTTTTTTCTCTTTTCTTCAGGTCATGCTGTGCTGAGTTTTTCAGTCGTGTCTGACTCTTTGTGATCCCATGGACTGCAGCCCGCCATGCCTCTCTGTCCGTGGGACTCTCCGGGCAGGAATACTGGAGTGGGTTGCCACACCCTCCTGCAGGGGATCTTCCCAACCCAGGGATCGAACCCAGGTCTCCCACATTGAAGGCAGATTCTTTACCGTCTGAGCCACCAGGGAAGGCCTTTCTTCTGGGGATTCACACAGAATGTTAGACTGAAAGTACTGACAACAGATATTAGACACTTTTTTCCGTGTGTTTTGAACTTTTTTTGTGTTTTAGTTTGGATTGCCCCATCTTCAAGTACAGTGATTCTAAACAGCCTTCTATTTAATCTACCAGATAACCTCTCATATTTGATATTGTTTTTTAAATTTCTAGCATTTCTACATGGTTCTTTTTGCAAGTTGCCATACTTCTGTAATTACCATCTGTTTGTGAATGTTATCTACTTCTTTCAGTAGATTCTTTGGCATTTTTTCATAGTTGTTTAAAATTCCTGACGTAATTTCAACAACTGAGCCATCTCCAGATCTCCTTCTATAGACTTTTCCTTATCTTGTCTATATGTCACATTTTCTAAATTTGTTCATGTAGATTTTAAAATTTGTAATTATGTGTTATCATTTCCAAATAAAAATGCAGATGATAAATCAAATGATATTTACTTTCTGCATATCCATCTGATCTATAGTTTATCTGCGTCTGGGCTTTGTTGCTTATTGAGTTTGAGTCCATTCTCCACTGATTTCGAATGTGTTGAGAGTTGGATGGAGACTTCCTGTCTGTGGGACATGGGGCTAAGAAGTGATGGGGCCAAGCACTCTGGCCCGTGCTGGCCACCTAAGGCATCTCCACCCACTGCACAGCCCGGCTGCAAGGCTTCTGGGTCACCCGAGTGTCCCATCGCCTCCCCATCCTGCCCCTTGTCTTCTGTGCCTGCAGAGATCTCCAGAGTCCTCCTCTCTTCCTTCAGAGAGAGCCTCCCGGAGCTCTGTGACGACTCTGAATGTGTGTGAGTTTCAGGTCTTCTCTGCCTCCAGGCTTTGGTTTCAGAAATACTGGGCCCTTCCAAGGTGATGCTAGTAGTAAAGAACCCACCTGACAGTGCAGGAGATGTAAGAGCTGCGGGTTTGATCTCTGTGTTGGGAAGATCCCCTGGAGGAGGAAATGGCAACCCACTCCAGTATTCTCATCTGGAGAATCCCATGGACAGAGGAGCTGGGTGGGCTACAGTTTATAGGGTCGCAAAGAGTCGGGACAGGACTGAAGTGACCTTACACTCACCCTGCCTCCAGACTGTGGTGATTAAAAGCCCCAATTCCTTTAGGTGACCTCCTCCGTCTACAAGTGCAACTCTCAGATTTTTGGCAGTTGAGAACCGGGGGGCTGGGGGGATGCTTTCTAAACATTCCTGCCTTGCCCTTCTCAGAGCAGAAAACCCCAGAGCATCTTTGACAGATGTCTGCTGGTCCCTGCCCTCCCCCAACTTTCCCCAGGGGACTGCTCTGCAGCGCAGGCCACAGGCACCCTAGGGAGGCGCTTCCTGGGCTCTTCGTATGTGTCCCAGCTGCTGACATGCTCCTCCCAACTGTTTGGTGAAGTTCTGTGGGAGAATGCTGATGTTTGAGAGCAGGCCTGCTCTGCAGTGGGGATCCTTGCCCTTCTAACATGACTCAGCCCGCACGCTGATATTAAAAGTTGTGACGAGTTTATCCTTTTTCACTGTATCATCGTCATCACCCTGACGTCATCGGTGGTGGATTCCTCTCTCACCTGCTCCTTTGCCAGGGCTAAGCTCAGCTGTGGCTCTTATATCTTCTGTAGAGGATTTGCCACTGTTGGGAATTAGATCCTTTAGGACTAGGGTTGTTTGAGGCCTCAGCAAACTGTTGCTTCTGTCTCTTGTGCTTGCTGTTTTACTTTGAATAGCTTCTTTTCACTAGATCTTTTCATCTATAAGGATTTACTAGAATATATCATTCAGTTGTTATTATTAAATGGTGACCCTTAAGTTTTTCCTCGCCCTTCACCACCGCATGCAGTCACTACATCTTACATGTCCTATTCCACAGAAAAGTGAAAAAACTGATAATAGTTCAGTCGTGTCTGACTCTTGCAACCTCATGGACTGTATCCTGACAGGCTCCTCTGTCTGGGGATTCTCCAGGCAAGAATACTGGAGTGAGTAGCCATTCCCTTCTCTAGGGGATCTTCCCAACCCAAAGATTGAACCCAAGTCTCCTACATTGCAGGCAGATTCTTCACCACCTGAAAAGGGAAACCTTTTGTCATATTCCATTACTGTACTTAAATTATATTTTCTTTATAGTCTTCTCACTCTGTGAAGTCATGTTTTGATATATATGCCTACTTATTTGTTATCCAGGTTTCTCCCCAGAATATAATTTACGTGAGGGAAGGCACTTAGACTGTTACAGTTTCAACAAACAAATTTTGGGTGGGACATAATTTATTCCATAACAAATATCTTTTATTTTACTGGCTATTGGGTCTTTCTTTAGAAGTGTTACCTCAAGTGTTTTGCTATTTTCTTATTGGATTTTCTGCTTTTCTTTTCTTGATGGCTCTTTATAAATTCTACATTTTTGTGCTTTGTTAAATATACATATTACAAATATCTTTGTCTTATCTGCAGCTTGCCTTTCACTCTTAAATGCTGTCCTTTGATAAAGGGATACTTTAAGGTGTCAAATTTATTCATGTTTTTCTTTGTATTTTTTTCTATTTAAGAAATACTTGCCTATCCAGTGAATGACAATTTTCTCCTATTTATTCTAAAGCTTTGATTATTTTATCTTTCTTTATTTACATCTGCAGCCCACTGAAACTGATTTATGTATACCATGTGAGGGAGGAGTCAGGGATAATATTTTCTACGTGCATATCCCATTTGATTCAATAACATGTATTGAAGATGGTAGCATTTCCTTATTTCTCTGCAGTGTCATTTTGGCAAAGATCAGATGACCACTTACGTTGGGGTCTGCCACCCAGGGAAGTGCACCTGATTTTACTTATCAGAGATTTTTCTGGAGGTAGTTGCATAAAGATGGATGACTGCCTCTGGGACTGACCTTAGTGCCAGCGCCTTTAGAAGCTGAAGTGAAGCCACGAGGCCCAAAGTTCCTGCCATAAATCACACTGTTAGCATAGACAGTTGGGTGTGGGCTGCAGTTCCCAGGAAAACAGAAATACTTCTTTCAGTTAGGACATTCCAAGAATTTGCAGGTTACTTCTCCGGAGCTTGAGACAAAGGGCCAAACTTTGCTTTGGGAAAGATTAATCTTTTAATAAACAGTTCTGTATAAGCTTCCCTGATAAGATAGCTCAGTTGGTAAAGAGTCTGCCTGCAATGAAGGAGACCCCAGTTCAATTCCTGGGTGTGGAAGATCTGCTGGAGAAGGGACAGGCTACCCACTCCAATATTCTTGGGCTTCCCTTGTGGTTCAGCTGGTAAAGAATCTGCCCGCAGTGCAGGAGACCTGAGTTCGACCCCTGGGTTGGGAAGATCCCCTGGAGGAGGGACAGGCAGTATTCAGGACTGGAGAATTCCAAGGACTGTGGGGTTGCAAAGAACTGGACATGACTGAGCAACTTTCACTTTCTGTATAGGCATGTATTCAATCAGGTAATACAAACTGCACATCACGTAGATATACATGCTTCTTTCTCCTTTATTTTTGCATGCTGGTCTGTAATAAACAATAACAACAAAATTCATTACAGAAATATGGCAAGTTGACACAATAGCTTTCTGATTTGGGGAACAATTTACCATTTCATCCCCTCATTCCTTTTATTTTTTTCTGCAATGGTTTCAAGCTTTCAACTAATCAAATGAAATGTTAATAGAATGTAGCTTTAATAAAATTTTAATTTTCATAAAATGTAATTTTATTAGTTGAAAGCTTGAAATCACTTCAGAAAAATACATGAATAATCAACATTTAAGGGAAACTTTGCAGAGCAAATACTAACAAATGATGCTTAGAATTCATTTAGACACATGTTTTTATCTGAAGAGTCAAGCAAAGAAATCTATTATTTTTACCACTTTTCCAATTTGCACTAGAACTATTATTTATGGCAATTAGAAGATAATGCATTTTAAATATATACAAATCATAGAAAAGATAACAAAATCTTTTATATTGGTATCATTATCGCTTATACTCCATAATTCAGTTATACCCAATATTATCAGTAGTTACTTTGGGATTAGGTATCTAATTTATTAGTCATGAAGCGTATTTTCTCAACTCTGAGCATTTTCATATTATTTGTACTGTATTTTGTGCAAAGAAATTTGAAAAGACAAATAACCAGATAAAAGGCTGTATCAAAGCTAAAGAGATGTTCTTAGGATATCTAATAAAACATTTGCTGTTTTGTTTTCTTCCAAAATTACTCATCTACTCTATGTGAGTAAGTAGACAGTATCTCATTTGAATATAGTATCACATTTGGATATAGTATCACAGTCCATGTATATAGTATCACAGTTCATGTATATAGTATCACAGTCCATGTAGATTGTATCACAGTCCATGTATATAGTATCACATGTCCATGTATATAGTAACACATATTCGTGTATATAGTATCACATATCCATGTATATAGTATCACAGTCCATGTGTATAGTATCACAGTCCATGTATATAGTATCACAGTTCATGAATATAGTATCTCAGTCCATGTATATAGTATCACATAGCCATGGATATAGTATCACAGTCCCTGTACATAGTATCACAGTCCATGTACATAGTATCACAGTCCATGTATATAGGATCACATATCCAAGTATATAGTATCACAGTCCATGTATATAGTATCACAGTTCATGTATATATTATCACATATCCATGTATATAGTATCACATATCCAGGTATATAGTATCACAGTCCAGGTATATAGTATCATAGTCCATGTACATAGTATCACGGTCCATGTATATAGTATCATTGTCCATGTATATAGTATCACAATCCATGTGTATACTATCACAGTTTATGTATATAGTATCACATATCCATGTATATAGTAACACATATTCATGTATATAGTATCACAGTCCCTGTATATAGTATCACAGTCCATGTATATAGTATCACATATCCATGTATATAGTATCACAGTCCAGGTATATAGTATCATAATCCATGTACATAGTATCACGGTCCATATATATAGTATCATTGTCCATGTATATAGTATCACAATCCATGAATATAGTATCATTGTCCATGTATATAATATCACAGTCCATGTATATAGTATCACAGTCCATGTATATAGTATCACAGTTCATGTATATAGTATCACAGTTCGTGAACAATTTTTGTCTTACAATTTTACTGCAGAAAAATTTTCAAGTGAGAGTTTCTTCAATTACTCAAATGCTCAATAGATACTCAATAGATACTCATTCCAACCCTGGATGATAAAGCTAATCTAAAGGACAGCCAGTTATAAACAGCTGGAAAGGTTAGGTAACCATGAGGAAAGTCAATGAAAGACAAGAAAGATGTTTCTTGTCTTTCTGTTCTTGGGAAAGAAAATCGTCCTAATGGATCCAGAACTGGAAATACAGAGGAAGGGTTATTCTTAAAACGCTTGTCTGGACTAGAGGCTGAAGCCAATCCAAGTTAATTTGATCTGTGATCTGAGCTGATTCAACCTACTTTTACGATTTAATTTGTAAATACACGAGCCCTCTGTCATAAGAACAGCTTCACCCTCTCAAGTACCACCAGTGTAAACTTAGAACTGGCAGATACTCAAAAGCATTAGCAATGAAGCATGAGCTTCCCATGGTGCTAGCGGTAAAGAACCTGCCTGCCAATGCAGTTGACCTAAGAGAGGCAGGTTCGATCCCTGGATCCAGAAGATCCCCTGGAGGAGGGCATGGCAACCCACTCCAGTGTTGTTGCCTGGAGAGTCCCATGGACAGAGGAACCTGGTGGGCTACCGTCCATGGGGTCACAAAGAGTCGGACAGAACTGAAGCGTCTTAGCATAGCATGAACTTCCTAGGTGGTACTAATGGTAAAGAATCTACCTGACAATGTAGGAGACACGAGGGATGTGTGTTCAATCCCTGGGCTGGCAAGATACCCTGAAGAAAGACACGGCAACACACTCCAGTGTTCTTGCCAGGAGGGTCCCATGGACAAAGAGGCCTGGTGGGCTACAGTCCATGGGGTCACACAGAGTCGGACACGGCTGAGCAGCTGAACCCAGCACACAGCAGTGAAGCTCAATCCTTTGTATGAATAATCTGATGAAATGGCATTTTAGAAAATAAATTCTATTATCTAAATATTATAAAATTTAAAAGTTCTTTTATTTTTCAGACAACTAAAAATGGACATATCATCAGTGCAAGATTGACTGGATAAAATTCTTATATATTGGGTGTAGGGGACTGTCTCCATGGCACAAAATCTAGTACTCATGATTAACCACATAGATTCCAGTTCTGATTAAAAGAAGTACCAAGACATGTTTCTTACCAAAATGTGGATATCCTAATTACTGCTGGAATAAAAGGAACCATAATTTAGCATTTGTAAGAATTTTTCTATTTCCCAATTCTCACTGCAGTGATACTTATTGCTATTGAGTTTGATTTGCATTAATTATGTTCCTCTTCACAAAGGGTGATATTTTTGGTGACATAAAAAGGAATCATGTATGTCTACATCTTCTGGTAGGTATTAATAGTAATTTGAGATCAGTAATTTTAACGTTAACAGATGGAAAAGAGACTACCTGTACATGAGCAAACATTGATAGTTTACCACGAACGGTGTGAATCTCTGAAGATTTAGCTTCGGGACCAGGGACCAGGCTTGATCACTCAAGAGCTTTTGTGTAGCAGAGTTTTATTAAAGTATGAAAAGGGACAGAAGAAAGCTTCTGACATAGACATCAGAAGGGGGAAGGAGAGTGCCCCCCTCATGTTAGCAAGGGCATTATATACTTTTAAAATTAGTTATTGAAGTGAAGTTGCTCAGTCATGTCTGACTCTTTGTGACCTCATGGACTGTAGCCCACCAGGCTTCTCCATCCATGGAATTTTCCAGGCATGAGTACTGGAATGGGTTGCCATTTCCTTCTCCAAAATTAGTTATTACAATAAACCAAAAGAATGTCTCAAGGTTGAAAAGATCTTACCAGACCCACTCCCACAATTTACATTTTAAGATGACAGGATTAGAACTAACAATAGAAAGATCTTGCCAGACCCACTCCCATAATATACATTTTAAGATAACAGGATTAGTCAGAAGGTTTTCGAGAAGGAGAAACCATCCTCAAGCAGGATAAATTGTTGCTATATAATCCTTAGTCCCATCACTTCATGGCAAATAGATGGGGAGACAGTGGAAACAGTGGCTGACTTTATTTTTTGGGGCTTCAAAATCACTGCAGATGCTGACTGCAGACGTGAAATTAAAAGACCCTTGCTCCTTGGAAGGAAAGTTATGACCAACCTACACAGCATATTCAAAAGCAGAGACATTACTTTGCCAACAAAGGTCCGTCTAGTCAAGGCTATGGTTTTTCCAGTGGTCATGTATGGGTATGAGAGCTGGACAATAAAGAAAGCTGAGCCCAGAAAAATTGATGCTTTTGAACTGTGGTGTTGGAGAAGACCCTTGAGAGTCCCTTGGACTGCAAGGAGATCCAACCAGTTCATCCTAAAGGAGATCAGTCCTGGGTGTTCATTGGAAGGACTGATGCTAAAGCTGAAACTAACTCCCAATACTTTGGCCTCCTGATGGGAAGAACTGTCTCATTTGAGAAGACCCTGATGCTGGGAAAGACTGAAGGTGGGAGGAAGAGGAAGACAAAAGATGAGATGGTTGGATGGAACCACCGACTCCATGGACATGAGTTTGAGTAAACTCTGGGAGTTAGAGATGGACAGGGAGCCCTGGCGTGCTGTGGTCCATGGGGTCACAGAGTCGGACATGACTGAGTGACTGAACAGAATCCTTAGTACAAAGTTTAAACTGAGCTGTTTTGTTGTGTAATCATCAGCTCCAGGCATAAAGGGAAAAAAAAATTATGTGACTAAGACTAAGGAATATATATAGAAAAAAAAGAGATGCTTGTTCTTTTGTCCTTGAGAATCCCAGACTCCTATCTGCTCCTCAGGGACCCTGGACTTGTTATCAACCTACCTAGAAACTTACTCTGTCAACATAAAACACCATGAAAACCTCATCCATTTTGTCATACCCTTCAGATCTTATTAATATGTGAATAGAATCCATTAATGTTTACTTTTGCTGAATACTTTTTTCCTTCATACAACTAATGGTATAAATACTGAAGGAAATATTATGGACAGTATAATATTTTTAGACACACTAATTCACATGAGTGATACACTTAAGAATAATTAATCCATGGGAATTTCCTGGTGGTCCGGTGGCTAAGACTCAGCACTCCCAGTGCAAGGGGCCTGGGTTCAAGCCCTGGTCAGGGAAGCGGATCTCACTGCAATTAAGAGCTGACATGATGCAACTATAGACCCCTCACGCTGAAACCAAGGCCTGCTGCAGTCAGATGCATAAATAAGCACTATTTTTAAAAAAGAAATCCAAAAGATTTTTTAAAGTAAGAAAGTGTAACTATTTTTTAATTCTTAAAATGCTCAGATTTTTCCAACATTAAGATCACTACCCCCAGCCTTATGATATGTTCTTGAATATATCTTATTTCAATCATTTTTTTTTTAATGTGGGAAAACTTTTGAAATTTGTAGTTCTGCTATTTGTTCTCCTATTAGAGAACCAACACATCTCTCTACAAGGCATATAAACAGGATTTTATCTGGGGGTTTATCTAAAGAAGAATTGAAGGAGACAGGAGACTCAGATTATCAGAATTAGCAGATTATGTAATTTTTATTAACATGTTCAAATTCCGACTAATTTCAGACTTGTTAAGAAAACAAATTCATTTGTTTAGTTTGTAGTACTCCTCCCCCCCCAATCATTTTTTATACTATCAGATATTCGAACATAAACTAACTGCTAATAAGTGCTCTCTAAAAGAACAGACCAAGCACAGCCTTACTGGCCATACAATTGAGGACACTCGTCTTCATCCTAGCATTGAAAGAACGGACATAAACTGATTTTTGTATTTTTTGTGTAAAATATTTTCCAAACCTACATTTATTTAGGAAATTCTTTTTTGAAAAAACTTGTCAAATGATCTAAATATCTGAGAAGAGTTTAATTTTATGCACCTTTAATCTGAAGTTTAGCAGGCAACATTTACATAAAAATGTTATTTCATGAAGAATCCATTATTTAAGTTCATGTGTTTGCATATTTCCCAGGAGGATTAGATAAAATCTCTATGGCAATAAGTACTTCAGAAAGAATGACATATTTACATCTGGGGAAAAAACTTCCAAATGTTGTACAAACATATATGAATTAAAAAAAAAAAAAACTTATTGAAAATATTTGACTTTTTTGTAGAATAAGCAAGATTGAAGAAAAATCAAAACCCTAAATATACAGAGGAAGTTGTAGTTGTATCTAGGTGAAATTATTAATCATCCTTAGACACAGTTTTTGACAAAGATGAAAGTAGAATTTTTAAAATTATCATTGGACTCTTGTCCATATGATCAATTTATATTCAAAACATAATTCTAAAGTGATCCATAGAGTTGTCAGGATTATGTGAATATATTTTGAAATTATAGAATGTAGGTTATAAAATGAGTATATATATATGCATGTCCCTTTGGAAGCAGTCAGAGGCCAATTTTCCTAAATTTTTTGTGGCTTTAGGAATTGGATATTTTAAGACTATTCCTAGAGATACACTGAAATAGATTGCTATAGCCCAAAGAGAATTTGAAAGTGGCATTTTTACTTACAGGATTCAAGCATGTAAATAAAAGCATGAAAGCTTCTTACTGCTCATGGAAGTCGTTGTTTTATACAAAAGATGCTATCAATACTTTCACCAGCAAAATCAGCTGCAAAAGGTGGTAGAAGACACGGCTCCTGATTTCAAAGAGCTTTTCTATCACAATACATGTACCTTTCAACATGCCTCACCCACCACAGATCCAGTTCCTCATCAGTAAACAGTAGCTAAACCAAGAAACTCTTGTGAGGATTAAATTAGAACATGTCTGGAAGACATCATTTTACTTGTTAATAAAATGAAACTGCTGTTATTTTTAATGATTTAGAAATCTTTACAAAAGAACCACTTAGGTACTGTCTGTTAGCATATGATGTCAGCCAAATATTTAATTGAAGTTTCCTAGTAGCCACATAGAAAAGTGAAAAAGAATGTGGGAAAATTAATTTTAACAATATATTTTATTTAATTCAAAATATGCAAAGTGTTATCATTTCAAGTTTCAACATTCAAATTATTAACATGATATTTACATTCTGCTGCTGCTGCTGCTAAGTCGCTTTAGTCGTGTCCGACTGTGTGTGACCCCATAGACAGCCTCCTACCAAGCTCCTCTGTCCCTGGGATTCTCCAGGCAAGAGTACTGGAGTGGGGTGCCATTGCCTTCTCCAAATTTTGAACCCTGGTGTGTATTTTATGCTTACAGAACATTTTAATTCTCACTGGCCACATTTCATGTTTTCAATAACCACGTGTGACTAGTAGCTAGTAATGAATAGTGACTTAGACATTGAGAAGCATTAGTATTACTTTGTCCTATGGCAAGAGCAATGTCCCAAAGCAATCCTAAATGTATCCACTTCTGTCCTTCCTGATATTCCCATATTTCTTCTCTTGTCTTTTCCCAGTCCTGGCCATTGAGGTAATCACTCACTCCAGTAGATTTATTGAGCATCTATTATATGCCAGTGGAGAAGAAAATGGAAACCCACTCCAGTATCCTTGCCTGGGAAATCCCATGGACAGAGGAACTTGGTGGGCTACTATCCATGGAGTGGCAATAGTCTGACATGATTACTCAGTTCAGTTCAGTTCAGTTCAGTCGCTCAGTTGTGTCCGACTCTTTTCGACCCCATGAATCGCAGCACACCAGGCCTCCCTGTCCATCACCAACTCCTGGACTTCACTCACACTCACATCCATGGAGTCAGTGATGCCATCCAGCCATCTCATCCTCTGTCGTCCCCTTCTCCTCCTGCCCCCAATCCCTCCCAGCATCAGAGTCTTTTCCAATGAGTCAACTCTTCGCATGAAGTGGCCAAAGTACTGGAGTTTCCGCTTTAGCATCATTCCCTCCAAAGAAATCCCAGGGCTGATCTCCTTCAGAATGGACTGGTTGGATCTCCTTGCAGTCCAAGGGACTCTCAAGAGTCTTCTCCAACACCACAGTTCAAAAGCATCATTGACTAAACAACAATTATACACCAGACAGTGTTCTAGTTACTGGAGAAACAAACGAAAATAATACCACCAGTTCTCTATCGCCGTCACGCTTATGTTCTACTGGTTACACCACTAGTTTTGCATCAAGGTTGGTCAGAGCAGCACGGTTCCCATTAAGGTACACAGAGTAAGCATTCAGTATAAAGATGGGACTTCACACGGTGGTGGGAGCTAGTTGTTTCTATCCTGTGTTTGGCCTGAAGTCAGCAGAGCTGGCAGTAGGAAAGAAAAGATGGTAACGCTGGGGAAAACTGACACCCACGGAGAAAAACCAGAATCATGAAGTCTCCTCGGAACTCACATCTATCTCTTGCTGCTTTCGATCCTGATGCCATGGGTGATGGATAAGTTGGCACCATGCACCACAAGGCAGCACAGGCACCTGACCCGAGACTCCTTGAGTCTAAAAGAAGAGATCGGGGGCGCTGGGAGAACGTGGAGTCCCGGGGCTGCCCCACACCCACACGGCGAGCAGCGCGTGAGCGGGGCCGGAAGCAGGGCTGCGGCGCCTCTGCGCACCTGTTCCCAGCGGACACAGCAGAGCGCTCTTTTCTGCCTTCCAGCTTTTGCACTAATTCCCTCTGTGGCCAGCCTTAACCCAGAGTCATAAAACAAAGGGGATTCTATGAAGAAGAGTTTGAAGGCAGCGCCTCTGACACAGTGCAAACCCATCACAGTGTCTATCTCACGGGGGATTCCCAACATCATCCTTAGAAGCATGTATATTTGATTTTCCTCTCTTTTATCCTATAGTTATCAAAAAACTTTGAAATTTTAAATGTAGAAGAAAACACCGGAAAACTAAGCACTTTGAGCAAACAAGGTTTATGTGTACTAATTTGCATATTTTCTATAATACTTAAACACGCACAAGAGTCCTGCAAATAGTAAGAAGACTTCAGTTAAAGTGAACCACAGAGAAGGAGGTGTGCCACATGAGGAACCATTTCAGATGTATGGAGGTGACTGCCTTAAACTCATGAAAACTAATCTTTGCTTAATGAGGGTGTCACTTAGTGGTCACTTCTGTGCTCTAGTCATCGATGCTTTTTAGAGAGCCTGTATCATTTTCCCTTATGGATCAAATGAGAAGGTACTTCTGAAGCAAAGTCGAAGTGGGTGAAATTATTCTTTAAAATTACTTCTATACAGCTACTTGGAAATTCATTGGAAAGAAAAGCAGCAAAGATGTAATACCTAAGCTGGCCAAGAAGTCGTTTTGATTTTGGGAAATGGCACGCTGGCTCACCTCTCTGCTTCCACATTAACTGAACACATAAAACAAGAACGAACATCTGAAAACAGGAACTGTGCTCAGCTTATATAGTTTTGTCACACACAGCAGATTGCTTTCCTAACATGCGTTTTAAGAATGTCAGTCCTACTTCTGTTACTTTCTTTTCATTCCGTCAGTGGCGAATAGTTATCTACAATATTTGCTGCAATGGGTAAGTCTGTTTCTGAGGATTCTCCCTTAGTTACCTTCACTGTAAATCTGTAGGCAGGGAAATTTAATTACTATAATTTGGAGGAAAATTAACTAGGCTTATTAATATATGTCTAATGACAATGCAGTCTTCCCCAGTGGTGCTATTGGTAAAGAAGCTGCCTGCCAATGTAGGAGACGGAGGAGACGGGTTCGATTCCTGGGTCGGGAAGATCCCTTGGAGGAGGGCATGGCAACCCACTCCAGTCTTCTTGTCTGGAGACTTCCATGGACGGAGGAGCCTGGCGGGCTGTCGTCCATAGGGTCACGAAGAGTTGGGCATGACTGAAGTGACTCAGCACGCACGTGTGGAATGACAATGCAAAGGCCTTTTTCTCATGATGGACGTGGTCACATTGATCTCTGCTGTCCAGATGTGTGTTTTACTTCATTTGTTTTCTCTTTTCTGTGTTCGATTATATTCTACCAGATAAATTGCCTCTGGAATGATAACAAGATAGGAATTAGTTTATTTACATATGTGGAATTTATGTGTAATTACATAAAACATCATTAGTAACTTTAGTGTCTTGGTTTCTGTCATTATCCATAACAATTCCAAATCCTTTCATCACTAATCATTAAAAGAGAGTGTTTGGAAGAGATTTTAATGATAACATTGACAAAACACCGTGAGAAATCACTTCCAATTCAGTGTTTGATTTCTTATGTTTTCTTATGTCATTCTTCCTGAAGTGAATACCATTTTTTCCCATTCACAATCTAATACATGATGAAACATTAATGAGTTATTTCTTAAGATTACAACAAAATTTTAATCATCCATTTGAAGGTGGACAAATCTTTTTGATATTTCTAACTACTATTGACGACATCTTATGGAATTAATTCAGTGCCAATAATATGTCTTCTGAATCCTGATAAAGTGGGTGCTCATTTCACCCTCTCAATTCCACTTGTTTAATCATTTGCACTTTTTATTTACTTAAAATTGTGTTTTTATGGCACTAATTACAACCAGTCGAAAGATGTTTTAATTATAAAAGAAGTATTTATAGAACATTTAAGTTACTCTTGTCACTACACATAAAATGTCTAAAGTCCTCATAAGAATTAGGCAAATTCAATGTTATTATCCCCTTTCCCACTCCAGTATTCTTGCCTGGGAAATCCCATGGACAGAGGAGCCTGTCAGGCTGCATAGTCCTGGGGTCGCAGAGAGTCGGACATGACTGAACAGCTAACACTTTGACTTCTGATCCCTTTTTTGTCTAAAAAATTATTTCTATATATCATATAACTATATGAGTCAGACCTAGAAACTGAATTTAGTTCAATCTGAATCTAGGTTCTGTGCTCTTTCCTTTATGGAACATTGCCTTTCTTTTTTGGCGAAGAAAAGAAGCTTGTCTAAGAAAATAATCTATATATTTTTATACAGATGGAAACGTGCACCAAATAACATGTAAATGCAAACACTTATAATGCAAAAGGGACATAATAATAGTTTGATTTTATCACTAGGGCTTTGGGAAATTAGCATTCTGTATTTTTTTTCTGTCTATATAAATAATTATATGTGGCTGTGTGCCAAGCCACTTCAGTGGTATCCTACTCCTTGTGACCGCTGGACTGTAGCCCACCAGGCTCCTTTGTCCATGGGATTCTCCAGGCAGGAATATAGGACTTAAAAAATTTTAATGTCTTTAAACAAATGCAAGTCTCAAAGTTATTTAGCAGTAAAAGGCAGAATAAACTGGTGGAAAAGAACACAGACTCATTATATTTGTGATTGTACTTCCTTACTTAAAAATAAAGGGGAAAATCAGAGATTTATAAACTTCATGGCACGTGTGTGCATGATAAATTGCTTCCGTCCTGTCTGACTCTTTGTGACCCTGTGGACTGTAGCTCGCCAGGCTTCTCTCTCTATGGGATTCTCCAGGAAAGAATACTAGAATGGGCTGCCATGCCCTCCTCCAGGGGATCTTCCCAACACAAAATTGAACCTGTGTCTCTAATGTCTCCTGCATTGGCAGGAGGGTTCTTTACCAGTAGCGGCACCTGAGAAGCCCTTTATGACCCATAGATCACTGGAATAATATAGAATTGTATAAAAAAGAAAGTTTGCTAGATATCAAATATTGATACCAAAGTGTTAAAAACTTTTACTTTATGGGACGTGTTTAAGAGATGAGTTATATACATGTGGTGTCTTTCACAGCACAGTTGTATCTGCAACTTTGGTACATACGCTTTCTTCCCAGTTCGCCAACATTTTGCTATCTAATTGACCATTCTACTTGCAATTTAGAGTCACGTATTTTGGTGATATAGCTAAACAAATAAATTCACAACTATTAATTTTTAAAAATTCTTCTTATCTTCACCCCTCAAATCTTTCATTTTCCTTGTTGTTAATTCTCCTGGTCATACCAGAATACTTTAAATTGTTGATAACTCTGATCAGTGTATCAGGATACACTGATGTATCAGGATAAAGATGAAAATATTATAGAAGTTCTTGAAATTTTTCAAATCCTTTTATTCCTTGTTAGAAACATATTGAATAATACATGCAGTTGGCATACATATATGTAGTAAAAATGTGTTATGCAGCTACCGGTTGCTAAGAACACTGGGATTTATGGCCCCTTGGATAACACAGACATTTATACCACTACTCGAGGTATGAGGTGGTGGTTTATTATGGGGTTTGGGAGAGCAATGTACAACCGTGGATGGACTACTTAGCTACTCAGAATTAAGGGAGACACGTGGTTGTGGGAAGCCTTTCCAAGAGGGGGTTGAGGCCTTTTGAGAGCAGCTGAGGCGGAGGCTGTCAATGCAGGACGGCGTCTGGAAGGGTCATGCGTGCTGACATAATTTGGGCATCAAACTAAGCAATAATGATGATAAACTTTATCATGGTAAATACTTAGCACTATTTAGTAACCTATGAGGGGGACCCCGTGGCTCAATGGTAAAGAATCCACTTGCCAGTGCAGGAGACGTGGTCTCAGTCCCTGCATCAGGAAGATCCCTGGAGAAGGAAATGGCTACGCACTCCAGTGTTCTTGCCTGGGAAACCCCAAGGACAGAGGAGCCTGGTGGGCCACAGTCCATGGGGTCGCACAGCTGGACACCACTTAGCAACTAAACAACAGTAATCTGTGAACTTATATTGCTATAGATAACAGAATGAGTGAATAAGAGAAAGCTCTTTCTTACGAGAGAATACTAATAAAAATAAAAATAAGATAATTATAAAAAAATCACCATTTGGTAGCTGTCATAATTATACACTTTTTTAGGCAAGATTCTTTATTTTATTTAGGCAAGATTCTTTATTTTATTTAGGCAGGATTCTTTATTTTTCTATATTCTTTTATTTATCTTTATTCCTTATTCATCTGCTAGGTGAATTTTGATCAGCTAGAGATGAAATTAGGATACAAGGTGAGATATTTACATAATACCAAAGTATCTCTGTATATTTTTTTAATATATATGGAAAATGAGAAATTTTACAGTGAAGGAACTGACAGATATCACTTTATTTAACTACTTAAAGCTAACATCAGTAGTAATGGAACACAGTGAAATTATAAAGCTCCAGAGGGATATAAGAAAAATGTAGAATCTCTCTGGAGGATTCCTGTCAAAAGTGAAAGCCTTAATTTAATCATGCGGAAATAGCAGAGAAACCCAAACTGAGGGTCATTCTACAGAATAATTGATCTGTAACATTCCAAATAATAAAATCACAGAGATCTGGACAGGACTGAGGGACTGTCCCAGAGCTGAGTAAATAAGGAAATATACTGAGGATAGTGAGAATCAAGTTCTTAAGTAGAAAAGGTAGCTATAAATATGACAATGAGAAAAGCTAGAATGAACCTTATGTTTTTTATTGGAATTGGCAGTGACACTGCGAAGCCATGTTTTTGATGAGAAGGTTAAATGGATAAACAATAAAATGTAAAGATGACAGACAGACGGATACATACATACACATACGTATATACATATACACATATTGAGCAAGTCAAAAGAGACATGCTTGATCCTAGATTGGATCATTCTGCAAAAAATAGAAACAATTGGATAATTGACAAAGTTTGCATGGGGTATATGGATGAAAGGAATTCAGACTTTCTGAAAACTTATGGTTCTTTCAAGATAAAAAGTTTTTTTTAATTTGAGAAATTTCATACAGGATAAACAACCAATATGTTGAATACTGTACTTTGAAATGGGTCAATATATTCAAGTTAGTGTGCTTTAAAGTACAGCTTTCTGTTTTATCGATACTATGTAATTATACGTTCTAATTATACAACTAATTCCTGTAAGTATACTTATATAATTAAATGATATAATTACAGAGAGTAATTGCATAATTATTGTAATGACATAATTATAGTAACTACTCAATTTCAAAACATTCAATGTGCAAGTAAAACAACCAAATTAATCACTTTAATAAAATATCTCCGGGGAGGAGCCAAGATGGCGGAGGAGTAGGACGGGGAGAACACTTTCTCCCCCACAAATTCAGCAAAAGAGCATTTAAACGTCGAGTAAATTCCACAAAACAACTTCTGAATGCCGGCAGAGG
>NW_011494921.1:2873853-2874259 GCF_000754665.1 Bison bison bison | reverse complement strand
TCTAGATTTTTAATTTTTGCTTTTATGTATTTGTTACCAATTTTGTACCTTTAAGGACCCAATCTTCAGGACCCATTTTTCACTAGGGAGTGAGATTACTGGCTTGACTGCTCTCTCTCCCTTTGGACCCTCCTTTTTCTCCACCAGGTCGCCTGTGTCTCCTCCCTAACCCCTCTCTACTCTACCCAACTCTGTGAATTTCTGTGTATTCCAGACGGTGGAGAACACTTAGGGAACTGATTACTGGCTGGATCTGTCTCCCTCCTTTTCATTCCCCCCTTTTATCCTTCTGGCCACCTCTGTTGCCTTCCTCCTTCTTCTCTTCTCTGTATAATCCCGTGAACATCTCTGAGTGGTCCAGTTGTGGAGTGCACATAAGGAAGTGACTACTGGCTAGCCCACTCTC
>NW_011494921.1:2872745-2873464 GCF_000754665.1 Bison bison bison | reverse complement strand
TAAATGCCCACCAAACCAAACAAAAGAGGAAGAGATAGGGAATCTACCTGATAAAGAATTCAGAATAATGATAGTGAAATTGATCCAAAATCTTGAAACTAAAATGGAATCACAGATAAATAGCCTGGAGACAAGGATTGAGAAGATGCAAGAAAGGTTTAACAAGAACCTAGAAGAAATAAAAAAGAGTCAATTTATAATGAATAATGCAATAAGTGAAATTAAAAACACTCTGGAGGCAACAAATAGTAGAATAACAGAGGCAGAAGACAGGATTAGTGAATTAGAAGATAGAATGGTAGAAATAAATGAATCAGAGAGGATAAAAGAAAAACGAATTAAAAGAAATGAGGACAATCTCAGAGACCTCCAGGACAATATTAAACGCTACAACATTCGAATCATAGGGGTTCCAGAAGAAGAAGACAAAAAGAAAGACCATGAGAAAATACTTGAGGAGATAATAGTGGAAAACTTCCCTAAAATGGGGAAGGAAATAATCACCCAAGTCCAAGAAACCCAGAGAGTACCAAACAGGATAAACCCAAGGAGAAACACCCCAAGACACATATTAATCAAATTAACAAAGATCAAACACAAAGAACAAATATTAAAAGCAGCAAGGGAAAAACAACAAATAACACACAAGGGAATTCCCATAAGGATTACAGCTGATCTTTCAATAGAAACTCTTCAAGCCAGGAGGGAATGGCAAGACA
>NW_011494921.1:2870910-2871106 GCF_000754665.1 Bison bison bison | reverse complement strand
CACCTATCCTGCTCAAACTCTTCCAGAAAATTGCAGAGGAAGGTAAACTTCCAAACTCATTCTATGAGACCACTATCACCCTAATACCAAAACCTGACAAAGATCCCACAAAAAAAGAAAACTACAGGCCAATATCACTGATGAACATAGATGCAAAAATCCTTAACAAAATTCTAGCAATCAGAATCCAACAACA
>NW_011494921.1:2863616-2868945 GCF_000754665.1 Bison bison bison | reverse complement strand
AAAGATGGTAACAATAACCCGGTGTACGAGACAGCAAAAGAGACACTGATGTATTGAACAGTCTTATGGACTCTGTGGGAGAGGGAGAGGGTGGGAAGATTTGGGAGAATGGCAATGAAACATGTAAAATATCATGTAGGAAACGAGTTGCCAGTCCAGGTTCGATGCATGACGCTGGATGCTTGGGGCTGGTGTACTGGGATGGCCCAGAGGGATGGTATGGGGAGGGAGGAGGGAGGAGGGTTCGGGATGGGGAACACATGTATACCTGTGGCGGATTCATTTTGATATTTGGCAAAACTAATACAATTATGTAAAGTTTAAAAATAAAATAAAATTAGAGGAAAAAAAAAAAATAAAAAAATAAAATATCTCCAAAAAGGCCATTTTGAATTTTAAATGGAAATTTTATTTACAGCATATTTTAAAACTATAATAGATACATATAAATTTTAAATGTACTCAGTTTTTTATCTTTATCCACCATTTAAAAAATACAGACCTAGTCAAGAAAAATACTGTAAATTATTATTTAATGTTTACAGTGAGTTGATTTCCTAAAATTTACTAAACTGTTCAGTCCATTATTTTCTCACATTTACTTTAAATATTTGTGTAGAAGTACGGAAAATGCTTTTGAAAGTAAACCATTTTGCTGATATTTTTCTTATTGATTCTTAACAAAGATTCTCCATGTAATGAGAGATGCATTTTTTTTTTTTTATTAATCTCAGGGCAAATAGGAAATTCATAGTATGTATGCAAAAGTGAATCCAGACACCCACATTAGAAAATTAATTGTATAAATCACCAAGATGAATGTTCTCTGAAGACTCCTGGACATGCCTCCCTTTACTAACTTTTCATTTGGATGAACATGTGAATGTGTGTGTAACCCACCAGGAACGTGGTCCTTTTTTTACCTCTGTCAGTACGTTATCTTGTTTAGCTTGTCACTGCCTCCCTTTGCATAGCGCTTTCTCACCAGTGTTTTGCAGAGGTAACTTTAGGTTAGCAAGCATACAATGTTCAGTCTCCTTTAGATGATTGTGTCACATAAGTTTGTGCTTTCTCTCAACCTTACTAGGAAAGAAAGACAGTGAAGTCGCTCAGCTGTGTCCAACTCTTTGTGACCCCCATAAACTGTAGCCTGCTAGGCTCCTCTGTCCATGGGATTCTGGAGTGGGTTGCCATTTCCTTCTCCAGGGGATCTTCCCCACCAGGGATCAAACCTGGGTCTCCTGCACTGCAGGCAGACTCTACCATCTGAGCCACCAGGGGCTTACCTTACTATAGAAACAATTTTTCCCTCTAGTATTCCTCTGTATTATTTTTAGGACACTAAATATTTGTGTTTGTGTTTGTCATTTCGCTCTGATGTGAATTTAGGACATTTGGTCATGGGTATTTGCCTTATACCTATGGTGTATATGGGTATAATGCAAATATACTCTTTTCTGGAGGCTCAGTGGCAAAGAATTAACTTGCAATGGCAGGAGACACACTCCCCCTGTCAGGGAGATCCCTTGGAGAAGGAAATGGCAACCAACTTCAGTATTCTTGCCTGGAGAATCCCATGGACAGAGGAGCCTGGCGGGTACAGTCCACAGAGGTTGCGAAGAGTTGGACACGACTGAAGTGACTTAGCACATTTGCATTACATTCTTTTATTTTTGATTCCTTGAAAGCCTTTGACTGGTGGAGCAATCAGCATTTTTTTTTTTTCTTGTGAGAGAAATGGTTTGATAGAAAAAAAGAATAACTGGTATTTCAGAGAACATAAGTAATTGCCCCTTTTCAATATTTGTTTTGATGCTAAAAAAATCCTGGCACCTAAACATGTCTCTTGAACTGAGAGCATTTTAGCCCCATGAAAGAGAGAGTAGTAGATATAATTTCTGAAAGAATATTTTTTCCACATACATCTGTGATATTTGGTCTATCTTAATTTTTTCTTAAATGCCATAATTAAAATTATAATTCAAGTTCTATTATTTGCTTGAGTAGTTGAATTTTTTTAGATCAAATTTACATAACATAATATTAATCATTTCAAAGTGAACAATTCAGTGACATTTCTATTTCCAAAACATTTTCATCACCTTCAAATATTTTCATCACCTTCAAAGAAAACCCAGCACCCATCACGGCTGCTGAGAACTATTTCCAGTCCTAGTTCCTACTGTCCTACTGGCATATTTTCCTCCAGTTGGAATCAGTTTCCTTAAAACTTAAAAAGCACGTCTTTGGGCATGCTCACTCAATTGTGTGTGGCTCTTTGTGACCCCATGGACTGTAGTCTGCCAGGCTCCTCTGTCCGTGGGATTTCCAGGCAAGAATGCTGGAGCGGGTTGCCATTTCCTCCTCCAGGGGATCTTCCCAACCCAGGGATCGAACCCCACATCTGCATCTCTTGCATTGGCAGGCGGATTCTTTACCACTAAGCCACCAGCGTGTCTTTGCCCGTTCCTAAATGCCATTACTAAATTCTTCCATAGGCCGCAGACCTCTGAACCCTACCTTATCAGGGCTGACTTAGACTCAGATCCTCACCTTAGCCCTCAGGGGTACAACTCCCTGCCCCTTGAGAGTCCTATTGATTCCATACAAATAAGGAGGTCTATTGGGCTTCCCGGGTGGCTCAGAGGTTGAAGCATATGCCTGCAATGCGGGAGACCTGGGTTCGATCCCTGGGTGGGGAAGATCCCCTGGAGAAGGAAATGGCAACCCACTCCAATATTCTTGCTTGGGGAATCCCATGGATGGAGGTGCCTGGCAGGCTACAGTCCACAGGGTCGCAAAGAATCAGACACGACTGAGCAACTTCACTTTACTTTATTGGGTTTCTGGAGTTGTAAATGTACTGTTGTTAGGGAAGGAGAGAGCAAGCCTGCTGTGAGCTGGTGGCAGGAGCCTGGCAATCAGCAGGGCCTCGTCCTCTCCCTGTCCTTGAAGGAATGTGCACCCCCTTGCTAGATGCTGCCCAAGGACACATCCTTGAGATGGTGATATGTTGAGATCATCTGGATGACTTATGTGACTGAGCCCAATTAAAGATTATATTCATATAAACTATTAAGAGTCTAGCAGATTGGTGAGGAGATCGACTTAATAGGAAGGCCAGACAGATTCCTATTAAAATCAGGAGTAAGACAGGGACTTCATTCTCACCCTCAGACCACTGCTTTGTTTGATTTATATTGTCTGTCATGTTAAGAAACTGCTCATGTTTTTCCAACATGCTTAAGCGAGTAAACAGCTAGGGAACAGAAGAGTTAGACATGGGGGATGACACAGACTTCAGTAGAATATGACTTTCCAACACAGCGAGGACTTGGTAAAACTTCACTTTGTGTGTGTGTGTGTGGGAATAAGGGTTTCTTTCAATGCTGCTTCCACTGGCTACTGCTGCTCTATTTTAAGAGGTCAACATGCATGTACTTCACTTAAAACCTCCTGATCTATCTTCTGTGCTGTAATTCACAGAAGTTCCTACAAGGAAACTCTTGTATGATGTTATATCCTACTTCTGTTGAGCTGTGTAAACCCAATTACCTAGAAATCAATCTAAGAAGTTAGGTGATTTTTCCTAAATTGTGATCCTCAAGTAACTTGTGTGAATTCAAAACGCAGATTTGGATTATGGCAAATCCCTAGCCTCACCTCAGATCTACTAAATCACAGGATCCATGCATGGCAACAAGGAATCCTCTTCTAAAGATAAATAAATAAATAAATCCCACATTACTCTTAAGGACAAGACAGGTTGAAAATATTTATTTAGATGGGATGTATTATAATATAAATCTTGTCTAGTAAAGCCCATTTATGTATATTTGCCAGGATTATTCAATGAAAGAAATTGTTCTGAAGTTTCCAAAATCCTCTTGCTCATAAAAGACCATCACTTTTTCCATCAGCATCTTCAGACAAAAAAAAAAAAATAGCATGAAGGGTGAAAATGATATAATAGAAATATTAAGAGTGTGCTCTTAACACTGCTAAAAATATTAAGTAGCCATAAGGCTGGGATCATGTAGCAGTTGTCTAGGTTTCTAGTGTACCACACACTTGAACAGTGTGGAGGTTAGGGCTACTGACCCTCTTTGCAGTAGAAAATCTGCTTGTAAAAAATCTGCTTGTTTTTGGTTCCTCCATATCTGTGATTCCTCTGTATCCTTAGATTCAATCAGCCTTGGACTGCATAGTTTCATAGTATTTACTATTGAAAAAAATCTGTATATAAGTAAACCCATTAGTTCAAACATTCCTGTTCAAAGATCAACTGTATATTTTTGAATAGATACATAATCTGTTGGAGAAGGAAATGGCAACCCACTCCAGTACTCTTGCCTGGAAAATTCCATGGATGGAGGAGACTGGTAGGCTACAGTCCATGAGGTTGCAAAAAGTCAGACACGACTGAGCAACTTCACTTTTTTTCTTTCTATAGTTCCTTTTGGAGAAGGAAATGACAACCCACTCCAGTGTTCTTGTCTGGAGAATCCCATGGACAGAGGGGCCTGGTGGGCTACAGTCTATGGGGTTGCAAAGAGTCGGATTCAGCTAAGCAACTCACACAACACAAGAGAAGACTCTATACATGGACATCATCAGATAGTCAACACCAGAATCAGATTGATTATATTCTTTGCAGCCAAAAATGGAGAAGCTCTATATAGTCAGGAAAAACAAGACCAGGAGCTGACTGTGGCTCAGATCATGAACTCCTTATTGCCAAATTCAGACTGAAATTGAAGAAAGTAGAGAAAACCACTAGACTATTCAGGTATGACCTAAATCAATCCCTTATGATTATACAGTGGAAGTGAGAAACAGATTTAAGGGCCTAGATCTGATAGACAAAGTGCCTGATGAACTATGCACGGAGGTTCGTGACATTGTACAGGAGACAGGGATCAAGACCATCCCCATGGAAAAGAAATGCAAAAAAGCAAAATGACTGTCTCAGGAGGCCTTACAAATAGCTGTGAAAAGAAGAGAAGTGAAAAGCAAAGGAGAAAAGGAAAGATAAAACATCTGAATGCAGAGTTCCAAAGAATAGCAAGGAGAGATAAGAAAGCCTTCCTCAGCGATCAATGCAAAGAAATAGAAGAAAACAACAGAATGGGGAAGACTAGAGATCTCTTCAAGAAAATTAGAGATACCAAGGGGACATTTCATACAAAGATAAAGGGCTCGATAAAGGACAGAAATGGTATGGACCTAACAGAAGCAGAAGATACTAAGAAGAGGTGGCAAGAATACACAGAAGAACTGTACAAAAAAGAGCTTCATGACCAAGATAATCACAATGGTGTGATCACTG
>NW_011494921.1:2839197-2863516 GCF_000754665.1 Bison bison bison | reverse complement strand
TTGGAATGTGAAGTCAAGTGGGCCTTAGAAAGCATCACTACGAACAAAGCTAGTGGAGGTGATGGAATTCCAGTTGAGCTATTCCAAATCCTGAAAGATGATGCTGTGAAAGTGCTGCACTCAGTATGCCAGCAAATTTGGAAAACTCAGCAGTGGCCACAGGACTGGAAAAGGGCAGTTTTCATTCCAATCCCAAAGAAAGGCAATGCCAAAGAGTGCTCAAACTACCGCACAATTGCACTCATCTCACACGCTAGTAAAAGTAATGCTCAAAATTCTCCAAGCCAGGCTTCAGCAATATGTGAACCGTGAACTTCCTGATGTTCAAGCTGGTTGTAGAAAAGGCAGAGGAACCAGAGATCAAATTGCCAACATCCGCTGGATCATGGAAAGAGCAAGAGAATTCCAGAAAATCTTCTATTTCTGCATTATTGACTATGCCAAAGCCTTTGACTGTGTGGATCACAATAAACTGTGGAAAATTCTTCAAGAGACGGGAATACCAGACCACCTGACTTGCCTCTTGAGAAACCTATATGCAGGTCAGGAAGCAACAGTTAGAACTGGACATGGAACAACAGACTGGTTCCAAATAGGAAAAGGAGTACGTCAAGGCTGTATATTATCACCCTGCTTATTTAACTTACATGCAGAGTACATCATGAGAAACACTGGGCTGGAAGAAGCACAAGCTGGAATCAAGATTGTCGGGAGAAATATCAATAACCTCATATATGCAGATAATAGCACCCTTATGGCAGAAAGTGAAGAGGAACTAAAAAGCCTGTTGATGAAAGTGAAAGTGGAGAGTAAAAAAGTTGGCTTAAAGCTCAACATTCAGAAAACGAATATCATGGCATCTGGTCCCACCACTTCATGGGAAATAGATGGGGAAACAGTGTCAGACTTTATTTTTTTGGGCTTCAGAATCACTGCAGATGGTGATTGCAGTCATGAAATTAAAAGACACTTACTCCTTGGAAGGAAAGTTGAGACCAACCTAGATAACATATTGAAAAGCAGAGACATTACTTTGCCAACAAAGGTCCATCTAGTCAAGGCTATGGTTTTTCCAGTGGTCATGTATGGATGTGAGAGTTGGACTGTGAAGAAAGCTGAGCACCAAAGAGTTGATACTTTTGAATTGTGGTGTTGGAGAAGACTCTTGAGAGTCCCTTGGACTGCAAGGAGATCCAACCAGTCCATTCTAAAGGAGATCAGTCCTGGGTGTTCTTTGGAAGGAATGATGCTAAAACTGAAACTCCAGTACTTTGGCCACCTCATACGAAGAGTTGACTCATTGGAAAAGACTCTGATGCTGGGAGGGATTGCGGGCAGGAGGAGAAGGGGATGACAGAGGATGAGATGGCTGGATGGCATCACCAACTCGATGAACGTGCATTTGAGTGAATTCCGGGAGCTGGTGATGGACAGGGAGGCCTGGCGTGCTGCAATTCATGGGGTCGCAAAGAGTTGGACACAACTGAGAGACTGAACTGAACTGAACTGAAGCAACTAACACACACATAATCTATTGTATTAATACTATTGTACTTTTTTTATATGCTCCAAAGAAAATATTCTAGTAGACATTCTTATTCAATGCCATAGATTTGTTTAGTATTTAAAAAAGAAATGATAAAACTTGCCAAGCTGCATCTTGACAATAAATTTTAGAACAAAATAAGCAATCATGTCAATGAGCCTTTTAATAACTGCTCATGATACAACACAGCATTTTAAATTATCATGAAGTAAGCACTTCATTTACATTTAACTAGGCATGGATTGTATACTAATTAAACCATCACAGTGAGGGATACACCATCATGTGTTAAAAATACACGGATAGTTCTTAATTGGAATTCTTATACAGGCTTTAAAAAGAGGAATGGAGATTGCATTTTAATTTTAATTTATTTTGTCAAGACGCGTGTTCTGATAGTTTTAAGAGACAGCGCTTTCAATCAGAGCTGGACAGACCCGTGTCACCTCCTCCAGTCCACAACCTGCTTTGTAAGTAAAGTTTTACTGGACATTGACACCCATCTCTTTACTCACTGTCTGTGGCTGCTTTTATTCAATTCTGAGGCCAGAGTTGAATAGTTGCTACAGAGGCTTACGACCTGGAAAGCCTGAAGTAATTACAACCTGGTCCTTTATAGAAAAAGTCTGCCGACTTCTGCTTTGGATGAACTCACTCCATTCTAGGGCACACTGTATGTTCTCGGATAGTTTATTAAGCTTCTATTGGTCTCATTTTCTAATGAACAAAATGGGAATTACATGGCCTAAAGTTTATAAAGTTCGTGGTGCGTGTAATTATTAAGGGAATTATTCTTAAAGGAATGCTTGCTTACACTTTCTCTATGGCCTTGTATTCTGCTTATTTGGCCCTGTTCAGATTTGGCCTCACAAATTACTAATATTACGTAACCAGGCCACTTATTGCATGAGTCCACTTCAAAAACCTTTTTAGAGCAGGTGCTGAGTTAGAGCCTCAGGATACAACTATGAACAAGAAAATGTGTTCCTTGTCTTTAAAGTATTTATTTATTTACGTGGCGGCATTGGGTCTTAGCCGCATCATGCAGCACCAGGGAGCTCCGGGCCCGGAGCGCACAGCTCGGAAGTAGCGGGCCATGGGCTTCGTTGCTTAGTGGCACGTGGAATCTTAGTTATGGGACCAGGGATCGGACCTGCATCCCCTGCATTACAAGGTGGAGTCTTAACCTCGGGACTACCAGGGAGGTCCCCGTTACTTAGTTTAATGGGATTTCTAGCCTAATAGCCGATAAGAACCATTTAAATGAGCAACTGCATGACAGCCTATTAACTTCCTGATTAGAACAGACAGAACAGAAGCACCTCACAGTTTTGCCACACCATTAGTCTTCTAGGGCTGCGTAACAAAAGCACCACAAATCGGGTGGTTTAAATACTAAAAGTTTACTTTCCCACAGTGCTGGTTCTCTTCTGGGCTGTGAAGGATCCGTTCCGAGTCTTCCTTCCCAGCTTGCAGATGGCCATCTCCTCTCTGGGTCTTTGTATAATCTGCCTCTGTGCGTGTGTTCAAATTCCCTCTCCTTAAAAGGACACCAGTCATACTTGACTAGGTCTCACCTTGATGACTTCATTTTAAGTGAAGAAGACCCTGTCTGCGCTTTAAAGACCTTATCTTCAAACGCAGTGATATTCTGAGCTATGAGGAGTTAGAACTTTAGCATATGACATTTTGACCATATGTTTAGATTTTCTATATCCTTACTGATTTTATTGCTATGTATACTGTCAAATTCTGAGGGATGGGTGTTGAGATCTTCAATTATTATTGTATATATCAACCTATTTCTCTTTTCACTTCTATCAGTTTTTGCTTTACTGTCATTTGCAAATAGGTCTGAAAGCCAAGCATGACTATTCCATGGTTCTTTTAGTGAATGTAGCCTATGTACATTTGTAAAGTATCCTTCAAAATAACCTCAATAAAAGCCACGACTCCTATACCATGTATTTCCTTGATAGCTGCTGAGAGATTCCTAAGATGCTAGGTGAAACTCCAAATTATGTTTCCTAATTGGCATATGATGTCAAAATTCTAAAAATGAAGCTTTGGTTGATAAGGACATACACTTGGCTGTGGATCTAGGATGTTCGGCCTATGTGTTGCCCTGCTATTTTTGTCCATTTGTATTCCTAAACTGCACACAAGATGATGATACTTTAAAGTGAGTGTTTTTCTGTTTTATTTCTTTTATGGTTATCTAAGTTACTCTATTTTTATAGCAAGTAACTATAACGTTAGGCTTCCCAGTGGCAAAGAAACTCCCTGCCAGTGCAGGTGACACAGAGACGCGGGCTTGATCCCTGGGCCAAGAAGATCCCCTGGAGGAGAAAGTGGCAAGTCACGCTAGTACTCCTGCCGGGGAAATTCCATGGTCAGAGGAGCCTGGCGGGCTACAGTCCATGGGGCCACAGAGAGTCAGACACGACTGAGCACACACACACACACTTGTCCCCTGAAGATCCTGGCTAAGCGTGAGTTACTGCCGTTTGATTTGAGACATACAGGTGCCAGTATCACATGAACATGTGAAACGACATATGAATGACACGAACGCCTCTCTCTGGCACTTTGAAAGCAAAGCTGTATAACTTAATGGCCTTTACAAAAATGGGACATATTTTGTAAAATATCAAATTACCAAATTTCTTTGGATTATGTTTGCTTTCTCTTTGCTAAGGTCACTTAGTATCTTACACAGTTACTGCCACTCCCCTGCCCCCTAAAATGGGTCTTAATCAGTTTTTACAATATCAAAAGAAACCAAGCATTGGTGAATATTTCAAAGCTCTAGATAGTGAGAGAGTCGAGCAATGTATTTGTGCCTCTGTTTAAGGACATGGCAATGTAATGCCACTCATGCTCATTTAAAAATTCCAAGTACACATAAATGTTAACACCATGACATCTTAAAATATTTTGGCTTTTATTATGTCACAGATTATTTTATTTAATCTCAGATGACTAAAATATATAAAAATTATAGCTTTCTAAATTTAAGTTAATTTGACACAAAAATCATTTAAAAAATGTTTTGTGAATTTCCTTATTCCATTCAGTTCAGTTCAGTCGCTCAGTCGTGTCCAGATTTTTGCAAATCCATGGTCCAACTCTTTCCACGCCAGGACTCCCTGTCCATCACCAACTCCCGGAGTTCACTCAAACTCACATGCATCACAGCCATCTCATCCTCTGTTGTCCCCTTCGCCTCCTGCCCTCAATCCCTCCCAGCATCAGAGTCTTTTCCAATGAGTCAACTTTTCGCATCAGGTGGCCAAAGTACTGGAATTTCAGCTTTAGCATCATTCCTTCCAAAGAAAACCCAGGACTGATCTCCTTCAGAATGGACTGGTTGGATCTCCTTGCAGTCCAAGGGACTCTCAAGAGTCTTCTCCAACACCACAGTTCAAAAGCATCAATTCTTTGGTGCTCAGCTTTCTTCACAGTCCAACTCTCACATCCATACATGACCACTGGAAAAACCATAGCCTTGACTAGACGGACCTTTGTTGGCAAAGTAATGTCTCTGCTTTTGACTATGCTATCTAGGTTGGTCATAACTTTCCTTCCAAGGAGTAAGTGTCTTTTAATTTCATGGCTGCAATCACAATCTGCAGTATTACACATTTATAAAGAGTACAATTTAATAGAATAACAGATGACAGAAAAAAAAATTATGTAGCTATCATGTTGTAGAATTCTATTGAGCTTAAAGTCATTAAAACATAAGCCATTTTAAGAGTAATGTCAGTGTACTGAATTGTACAGTATACAATTGCATATTATGCTGTTTTATAGAAACAATGTCATATCATTTTTCAGTTAGAATGTCAAAGATTGCAATCTATAAATGTAAACAGTTTGCCCCACTCTGTTGTAAAGCAGGAACATGACAAATGGAAATATGTATCATAATCCACTGAAAACACTGATATTTCCCATATTTTAATTCAGTGGAGCTAGTGATTTATACGGAGAAGGCAATGGCACCCCACTCCAGTACTCTTGCCTGGAAAATCCCATGGGCAGGGGAGCCTGGTAGGCTGCAGTCCATGGGGTCGCGAACAGTCGGACATGACTGAGCGACTTCACTTTCTCTTTTCTCTTTCATGCATTGGAGAAGGAAATTGCAACCCACTCCAGTGTTCTTGCCTGGAGAATCCCAGGGACCGGGGAGCCTGGTGGGCTGCTGTCTATGGGGTCGCACAGAGTCGGACATGACTGAAGTGACTTAGCAGCAGCAGTGATAAGGCTAAGTAGAGATGGTGAAAGTACACATATTAGAGAAAATACTCATGTGAAACTGGAATTGCTTTTCTTATGGAAACAAATGGCAAGTTTATTTTGTAAAGATTTTGTTTTTAAACTTACTTGGATTTTAAAAGATAGGTGGCAAAATTATTTGCTACTAGCATGTCATATAATTCAGTGCTTAATAAAAGAAACAAAATAAATTTACCAATAGCTACAACTTGTTAGTTACTTTTGAAAAATCGGATATACAGTATTTCGTTATGTTTTCTAGCAGTATTTACTTAATAACTTCATGTCACATTTGAAAAAAATGCATAAATTGAAAAGAAACTTACTGACAGGTAATCCATCTTTCAACTGATGGCCATGTCTGTTGAATATTTCCTTTTAACCAATCTTCTTGATATCAAGAGGCTCTCAGGGCCAGATAGTGAGTTCTGCTCATGACCAGCTTATGCTTGGGTGCATTTCCTTTGCAGCTAGCCAACAAGGAAATGGTCAGTCATCAGATTTAGCTTCCCTTTTAAGCAAAAATGTCCAATATTATTCTAGAAAAATGTGTGCTTCCTGACTCTTAGTTCACACAGAAAACAAAAATAATTAATCTTGACATATTTGAAATTCCTAATGGTATTTGCTTGGACTGCAAGGAGATCCAACCAGTCCATTCTAAAGGAGATCAGTCCTGGGTGTTCTTTGGAAGGAATGATGCTAAAGCTGAAACTCCACTACTTTGGCCACCTCACGCAAAGAGTTGACTCATTGGAAAAGACTCTGATGCTGGGAGGGATTGGGGGCAGGAGGAGAAGGGGACCACAGAGGATGAGTTGGCTGGATGGCATCACTGACTCGATGGACGTGAGTTTGAGTGAACTCGGGGAGTTGGTGATGGACAGGAGGCCTGGTGTGCTGCGATTCATGGGGTCACAAAGAGTTGGACACAACTGAGCAACTGAACTGAACTGAACTGAATGGTATTTGCTAGAAGCCAGAAAGTGAAAATCAGAGGGATTCTAGGCAGCATATAAGAACAGCAGGAAAGGACTAATATTGAGTATGTACTGTGGTCAGAAGCTTGCGTTATTTCCATGTTTTATAATTGCCATTGTGCAACACTATCGTTCTTTTTTTCCTGGGTAGAGAAGAAACCAAAGTTTGAGGGAGTGAAATAAATGATCTGATATTACACAGAAACGTGCAAAACTGGAACGTGAATATCATTCTAATCACAACATTGTCTCATTGAAGCAAAGCAAAACTATCATGTGAAAAAAATTCTGAAGACCAGCATTTACCATAAACCTCCACTTTAAGGACACCAGAGTTTGTCAGCCATAGATTCCTCTTCCCAAACGTTGATTTTCCACCCCATCCTAATGGCAGCTAGAGATGAACATACTCTTCCCTGGGAACCTTCTTATGGAGCAACGGAGCCTTTTAAGGACTCACTTGTGCTGTACAATTGCAGAGCTTCCCGTCTAAGACCTTGTAGTATGTGCTAATGGTGAAAAATGAAGAGGAGTGACCTCATCAGTGAAGGACGTCATGTTTTCAGTTTTTCAATTTTAAACGCTTAATCTGTATTCTTGAATATCAATTTCAAGTTTGTTTTCAGTTAAAATGTCCTTTTTAAAACATTGCTCTACATTTCAAAGTGAAGTGATCTATATATAAATATACATGTATTTTAATTAAGAAGTATTGAGACATTTCATAATTACTAAACAGCATAATCTATTTTCCTTAAAAAATAATGCCAAGGATATTATGGTGAAAATGCTACAGGATTACATAAATGCTGGAGACAGAGCATATTGGAATAAGCTTTTTGTAAATGGATTTGGTAAAACCAAATTCAAGCAGGCTTGTATCCAGTCATACATAACCTTTCCTGTGACAATAAATGAAAAACAAGAATCTGCACACATTATGTCCCACTTACATGGTGAAGGGTTAAGCAATAGCTTAGCAATAGCTAAGCAATAGTTAGTTTTTGCAATGTGCTTTTCAAGTTTGTCAATAATGATTTTGCATGGTGGTAAAGCCAAAAATTGTTATTTCCACTGTGGTTTTCAAGAAAAATCTTGATAGGGGGCTGCTTACCTTTACTTGATGAATCCAAAGGCACAAACTAAACACTTAATTCTGGGACTTTCTGTAACCCTTGACCTTCCTTAATCATTGTTCTTTCTCTCAATTTTCCTCATTCCTCTTGCTGCTGCTGCTAAGTCGCTTCAGTCGTGTCCGACTCTGTGCGACCCCATAGACGGCAGCCCACCAGGCTCCCCCATCCCTGGGATTCTCCAGGCAAGAACACTGGAGTGGGTTGCCATTTCCTTCTCCAATGCATGAAAGTGAAAAGTGAAAGTGAAGTCACTCAGTCGTGTCCGACTCTTAGCGACCCCATGGACTGCAGCCCACCAGGCTCCTCTGTCCATGGGATTTTCCAGGCAAGAGTACTGGAGTGGGGTGCCATTGCCTTCTCCGTCATTCCTCTTATATTCTCTCTTATCCATGAAACCGTGCTCACAAGAAGATACAAGGTGAAAAGTTAACAGAGTCTCAAGCCATTCAATCCTAAGAGCACTTTCCATCCCAATAGCTACTTCCTACACCCTCAAATTAGGCTGGTTTTCTCCTCAAATTATCCACTGTGGTACACAGTTTATTATTATTGGCATCACTGATTCAATGGACATGAGTTTGAGTAAACTCTGGGAGTTGGTGATGCTGTAGTCCATGGGGTCACAAAGAGTCAGAGAGAACTGAGCGACTGAACGGAAATGAACTGACAGGGGACATGCAGAAGAATGCTTAGTTTGCAAATCCAAAATCCCAGATCCCAAACTCAGGTATGGTTACTAAAGTTTTGTGATATTCAAGACTCAATAACTAAGGATTGCACAAAGCTTCTAACTCTATGAATCTTAGACAAAAACTCATTGTGCAAGTAGACGCCGTCTCTAATCCCAGTTTACTGATATAAACGTGTTAAAGGTGTAGACAGGTGTGCATACTCTTCCAACTCTGGCATGAAAACACTTGTGGAAAATTCTGTCATAACGTAAAAATCAATAGATTTGTTCCTAGACTGTCAACTATACAGTATTTACTGTCAATTAACACATTCCACACCATGCTTTCTAATGCCACTCAGCATGCATTCATACAGATAAGTAACGTTACCTATGATTGCACATTGTGCCATTTAAAGTCAGCTTCCATTACATGTTCTATATGCTGAAAGTAAATGATGATGTAATTCAGAATCAGACTGTAGACAGATATCAAATCATACTGGGATGTCAAGTCATAGGTCCTCTACATTAATTTTCCTGATGGCTTTCCTTTCATGCATTAGAGCTGACCCAAACACCTGAAGCTGGAAGGAATAAATAATTTAGGAGGCTCCCTTAGAGGATTACATATGCTCACACACACACAAGTTTTAGTCCCTGAAACCTTCTGTACATGTATTCATCACTCTTGTTATCCATAGCAGTTATGTTCCATCAAGTCACCTTGAAAAATGAGTTCATGAATACGGAAGCATTGCTCCTAGCCCAAATACCTGGGAGTCTCAGATCTCATAAGATCAATACACAACCTTGTTTTATATGGGTTTCTGTTTAAAGACATCTTATTTAACATATATTGTTACTCCATTGAGTTTCCCTGGTGGCTCAGACAATAAAAAATCTGCCTGCAATGCAGGAGACCTGGGTTAGATTCCTGGGTCATGAAAACCCCCTGGAGAAAGGAATGGCTACCTACTTCAATGTTCTTGCCTGGAGAATTCCATGGACAGAAGAGCCTGGTGGGCTACAGTTCACGTTAACATTGAATTCATGACCAATACACTGCAACTCATGTTAGATGAATGAAATGTATCTAACGTGTATTTTTCCACAGGGCACATCACAGGCTTCACCAGCTTAAGGACTCTAGGTAGTGCCCAAAGCTATCCTTGGGGTGGCGGGGGGGGGGGGCGGGCGTCATTTTAAACTGAGAAATTGCCAACAAAAAAGCACAAAAATGAGGAAAACATAGCACTTAATAGATCATGAACAGGACACTTGAGTTTGTAGTCTCAGAGCTCAAAGAAGAAAGCAGAGAACAGCCTTGTTTGACTCCAGCTGGGAACATACGTAGCAAGAGACTGGGGCTTTTGTTGTTGTTGCTGTTGTTGCTTTGTACATGCCCATGAAGGATGCAAAACAGCATGCATATTAAAATGTCAGTGAGTAGGCACAGAGGCAAATAAGGAATCTACAATAATGAACATTGGCTGTGTATGTTTATGTGGTGGTTATTTAGTCACAAAGTGATGTTTGAGTCATTGCGACATCCTGGACTGTACCCTGCCAGGCTCCTCTGTCCATGGGATTTCCCAGGCAAGAACACTGGAGTGGGTTGACATTTCTTTCTTCAGGGGATCTTCCCCATCTAGGGCTTGAACCCAGGGCTCCAGCATTGCAATCAGATTACTGACTGATCCTCCAGGGACGCCCTACTGTCCTGTTTTTATTGTATTTTGATATTAACATATTCTACTTGTAGACCACCACCGATAGTCCTTAACGGACAGCTATTCCCATGGAAAGTCTCCAAAATCAGGGCAGGAAAGTCATCCCAACAGGAGACGCAGCCATAGAAGTACACCCAACAGTGACAGTAAACACAGATTTTTGCAGAGATATAATTGTAAAACTCGATCTGAAGGACACCTAAGCATGATCTAATTATTTTTCAAAAATAAGGAAGGAGAAGGACAGGATCACATTGCTTTACCAGCAATGTCAGGATTAGAATGCAGCCGTCTCTTCTCCCAGGGCATTCCTTTTTCCTGCAAAATCACCCGAGCTTCCAAAGCTCCATTCTGGGATTTTCATGCTGATAGTTCATTGCTCAGCAACACAGACATATTCCATTCATGTTGTGAATAGACGTTGAAAGTGAAACTCACTCAGTCTGTCTGAGAGTTTGTGACCCCATGGACTGTAGCCCACCAGGCTCCTCTGTCCATGGGATTCTCCAGGCAAGAATACTGGAGTGGGTTGCTATTTCCTTCTCCAGGGGATCTTCCTGACCCAGGGGTCAAACCCAGGTCTTCTGCATTGCAGGCGTATTCTTTCCTGTTTGAGCCTCCAGGAAGCCTGAATAGATGTTAGGGCCATTGAGAAATCTATCCTAGTGATAATGGTGAGATGGGAAACACTTCTCTAATCTGGCATCTGTAAGCGAGTAAATAACTTGCTAATAAAAGTGGTTGAGACTTAGCTTCTTTTTGGCCTATTTCTTGTTTGGAGCTCTGCAATTAGCTAATCATATTCAAAGGCAGGGATTATATTTTGCATATCTACCATGTTGATAAATATAATCATTTTTTTTACATAGAAGAATAGTGTGAGCATACCAGAGCAAGTGAACACAGCTTTCAGGATCTTACCTTTTATTTTCCTTGGCACCCTGAAGGTCAGAGTCTTTGTGACTTGCCTCAAAGCTATTTGGAGTAACATTATTTTTGATCAGAGTAAGAATAACTGAGATTAATCAACCACATGTGGCAGGGGCACTAATAAATTATGCACCACCACCACCATTTGGACAAACAACCTGCTTCAGACTTCTCTTGGCCTTCATTCTAATGAAAAATTAAACCATTTACTTTTTCCCCTCCTATAATGAAAATAATCCAGTATTTCATAAACCTGTTCCAAAATTGGAGTCACAGATTTCATCCGTCCAAAAGAATATGCAAAGCCTGTCCCACTGCATCACTCCGAGCTATATACTTTAGCTTTCAAAGGAAACGTCAGTAGGAAAAGCTGTCCTGCCCTAGAGAGCTGTTATCACCTCTCACAGTGCTGATGCCGGCAGCCCGGAGGAAAACAACGGGGAATCGCCTCTTCTGACTCCCCCGCTTCCCTGAGGACAACACATGTGTGTCTCTTAAAATAGCCATGTCTCCAATTACACATCAATGGGAAACTTTGAATTTCCACATCCCCAGCACTGCAACTCAAACAATGAGCCTTCAGCTCTAAATTCAGAGCTGTACAGCATCCCCCAAAGGAAAAGAAAGTGTTAGTCACTCAATCCCCAAAGGAAAAGAAGGTGTTAGCCACTCAGTCCTGTTAACTCTTTGTGACCTCATGGACTATAGCAGGCCAGGCTCCTCTGTCCATGGACTTCTCCAGGCAAGGATACTGGAGTGGGTTGCCATTTCCCCTAGGGATCTTCCTGACCCAGGGATTGAACCCAGGTTTCTAGCATTGCAGGTGGATTCTTTACCATCTGAGCCACCAGGGAAGGCAGAAAGTACCAAGCAATTATACCTCCTCCCTTTAAAACTTTCTCTAGTTCATTTATTCATGTGACCTCTCCCTAAGCAGACAGTAAGAGTATGGGCACTTAAACAGGGAAAGGTTGCCAAAGGCTCCAGAATCAATGGCGGTTTCTACTTCTGACAATCAATTCAAGACCTCCAGTCAATATAAATAACAGATTAAATTGTTAGCATTTCCCCATCATACAGATTTTAAAACAGCAACAAAAACAATGTGAGTCTAGCTAAAAAAGCTATTGGAAAAACGTCACACCACACCGAAGCCAGTGCTGAACCGTAATTCCTAATTCCCAGTGCAGCGTTCTTATCATTCCTTCTACACAGAAGTTGTGCTTATTCTGATCGGTTGAAAGTTTATTTCATTGGGATTAAATACAGGGGGCCTCCCAGGTAGCACAGTGGTAAAGAATCCAGCTGCCAACGCACGAGAAGCGGGAGACGAGGCTTTGATCTCTGGATTAGGAAGATTCCCTGGAGGAAGAAATGGCAACCCGCTCCAGTATTCTGGCCTGGAAAATTCCATGGAGAAAGGACCCTGGTGGGCTACAGTCCATGGGGTTGCAGAGAGTCAGACATGACGGAGTGTGTGTGTGCGTGCGCACACACACACAGAAATTGTAACTTAAACTAGAAAACAAACATCTACTTGATCATCCAGAAACTGAAGTTGGTATTTCTCACCCTGACTATTTGATAGGAGAACTTAAGCAATTACCATAAAGGATTTCAGAAAATTCTGCAAAAATCTCAAACCTCGAAGAAGAATATAAAGCCATAAAAGCATGTGGCCTGGGACTTCCCTGGGTTTTCAGGGGTTGAGACTTCACCTTCTACTGCAGGAGGTGCAGGTTCAAGAGCTAAGAGCCCACATGACTCATGGCCACGAAACCAAAACATAAAACAGAATTAATATTGTAACAAATGCTACAAAGGCTTTAAAAATGGTTCACATCATTTAAAAAGTATATGGCCTTACACGTGTAAATGTACACCTGGCTGAAGATATACCGTGATGGGATATAGAAGCATATTATAACCAAGTAAAGGGAGCTTTTCAAGACTAGACTCTGAATCACAGTCACAATTAGTCTGTAACAGGCCTCAATGGGAATAAAGAATCGACCTCTCCTTCAGGCAAGCTCAGCCCATCACGTCTTCCAATTAGGGTTTAGAGCAAGGCTGGAATTTAGCACCATCTGACTCCTTGAGGGGGCTCTTATGGAGGACACAGTCTGCATGGCCCATGTGGTCACCCTACCTAACGGAATGACTCCCAGCCCTCCCAGAGTCACTTGCTATAAAGTATATTTACCAGGGAAAAACATATGGATGGAATTAGAACATACTGTTCAGATTTCCTATGCTATTTTTAGGACTGACTATGTTTTTAATTTCTCTATTCATGCGTGTATTATAAAGCCTTTGTAAGTGGTTTGAACCAGCTCTTATTTTCTGTATTTAAATACCCTTTGCAACCCCACGACTGTGTAGGCCACCAGGCTCCTCTGTCCCTGGGGTTTCCCAGGCAAGAACACTGGAGTGCGTTGACATTTCCTTCTCCAGGTGATATTTTCAACCCAGGGATAGAGCCCAGATCTCCTGTTTGGATTCTTCACCATTGAGCCACCTGGCAAGACCTTAAATAGGCTTGCTGCTATACAAAAATGTCAGACATACCATCTTGAATTCTAGAGACTATAATCTACAAACGTTTTAACATGCTTTCCAGCTCTGAACCCATTCAAGCTTTAGTATAAAGTCAGATGAAAATGAACATTCAGAAGTAAAACTATGGGCAGAAAACAAGTTAATATACATTTGTTGGGTTGGTTGGAATCTAAAATCATAGTAAAATTATGATATACCTGAAGTTAGTCATTTGCATTTTATGAGGCAATAAAAATTCAAGATTATATATAAATATCATTTGGATTTCCTTAATTTCTCTTTATTACAATTGGAAATGAATTGTAACAGACTTCATCTTTAATGCCTCAGTATTGCTTAGTATCATTTTGTGGATAATCTCCCAAAATGTTATCATCATCCATCCATTTAGTATCAAAAATATTTAAATTACATTCAGTCCAGCAACTAAAATGAAACTTATTGCACACTTAAAACTGTAATCTCCTGGAAAGCAAAGTAAAAAACTGTATCTCTTGGATTCCAGAAAAGTACAATAGCAGCTTTATGTAGAATTGATTCTATGGCTGCAGAGAATGTAGACATGATTTGAAGAAGTGTTTAATATTCCACAACAAAACAGTCAGACATATCATTTGTTCAGTTTTCTCTTTTATTTACAGCCATGAGATTGTCCATCAACCAGTGACAAAATATTATCACTACCTTTCAATTTACCTGTAAAGTGAATCACAACTGAGAGTGTGAGCATGACCTAAATAAATTGATACTTGGCTCTAGCGGGATGAGGAATGGCATGCTAAATAATATTCCAGCAGGTGATTCTTTGCCACAAGTATGCACTTTGTCATTTCAATGGTTATTTGATTTGAGAGAATAGAATCAAGAAGTCTCTGGATTCTAATTTAAGACATTTAACAGGGAAGTTCAGAATGATGGCAATAGCAACAGACCTTCTAAAGCTTTTAGATGTAGAAGTGTTACCCAAGCTTTACTTGAATTGGAAAATTGTCGTGTTCATAAAAGAAATTGGAGAAGATTAGCAAAAGAGATTTTAGGTAGAATAAAATGTGCTTTCATTCCAGAGACAAGACCACTAAGTTTATATAGTGAAATCACACGTTAGTAAACGACGTGCGGGACTTTCCCGGCAGTCCAGTGGTTCAGATTCTATGCATCCAGTGCAGGGGGCGTATGTTCAACCTGGCCAGGGAACGGGGATCCCACGCATGCCATGTGGCAATCCACTGATGAGTTCCCTGGGATTTTTCCTCGTCTCTTATATATCCTAGCCAAGTGCTAAAGAAGCTTGCAACTAGAAATGTCAACTAATACAGAGCTACAAGAGCCTCAAGAAAACCCCCTTTTATCTAGATGAAGCATCAGAATAGGGTGATCCAGTAGATTATTAGCTTTTGTCCTTTTTGTTCTTGAGATTTCAAACACCAGGGAAAAGTGGTGTCCATCTCCCACCCCAGCAGATACTGGGTTAATTGTTCACCTTCCCCTCTCCTCCCTCCACTTAGGAGCAGGCAGCCCTCCTGGTAGAACCTCTGAACTCTGGTCGCCCTGCTCTGTGAAGGTGGTTGCCCCTTGCTCACTGAGCTGGGGGGGAACTCTTACCTTCCCTCCCTGCAGTAAGAAGGAGGCACCGTTCCCTGGTGGAACCTGTGAGCAGAACTCTGTCGGCGGCACTCCCCGGGCAGCGCTAAGAAGGCTGTGGGGTACAGTCCTGTCTTCTGAGGCACTCACAAGTGAAGCAGAGGCTTTATAAACTAAACTGACGTTTGAACCACAGTCTGCACAGATGACAGCTCCCCTGGTGGCTCAGTCGGTGAAGAATCTCCCTGCAGTGCAGGAAATCCCAGTTCGATCCCTGGGCTGGGAAGACCCCCTAGAAGGGGAAATGGCAATCCACTCCAGTATTCTTGCCTGGAGAATCCCATGAACAGAGGAGCCTCGTGGGCTACAGTCCATGGCATCGCAAAGAGTTGTACACGACTTAGTGACTAAACCACCAGGCAAATGAACCAGGACTTCTGACCCTACCCTAACAGGTTGACTGCCTGCTTAAATAGAAGACTTAAAAAGGAATCCGAGTTATACAACACAATAGTTAAAATGTGAAGATACAATCCAAAAGTATTTGTCACATGGACAGTCAGGACAATCTCAGGTCATCTGAACAACTATAATCAGCAGATGCCAACACTGAGATCATACGGATGCTGAAATTACCAAATAAGTATTTTAAAGCAGCTATCCTAAAAATGCTCCACAGAGCAGCTATGAACATTCTTAAAACACAAATGAAAAATTAGAAAAGCACAGCTAACAGATGGAAGAAGTAAAGAACCAAATTCTAGAAATTTAGAACTGAAAATGGAATAGCTAAGGACCAAGAAACTTAGTAGCAGAACAACAGTAATGGGAACGAAAGAGTGAACTGAAGATGGAAGAGTAGGCATGATCCAGTCTGAACAACAGACAGAAAGCAGAATCATACAAAGGGTAGCACAAACTAAAGCAAATGACGCATCTTGTCACACATGCACTAAGCTGGCAAAACACGAGAAGCACTGCTGTGCGGTGAGTAGAGTAATAAGGTCTCCAATACGTTGCTGGTGGAAAGGGAGTAAGGGTAAGCTCTTCGGCAGTGTCTGGTGGTGCTGATGCGCACAGAAGCCCAGCCTCCAGTGTTTCTATGCCTGATATTCTACAGAAATTCTACACATGTGCACAGGGAAGCTTGTTAAATTGTTAGTTGGAGGATTGTTTGCAAAAATGAAAAATGAAAACTTCATCAGTTGAAAAGATATGTTTTAGACCACTCAAACATTCACCATCTGAGCCACCTGGGAAGCCCTTTCTTGAATACAGAGAAGTTAAAATGAATTGGTTATGTTTCCATATACCAACACTTAGGGTGAGTGAAAAAATGCAAATGAGGTAACATTTCAGAGTGTGAAACGTGTTTATTAATGTAAGCATTAATAATTAATTTGCTATTTACTACTAATGTAAAAAAATTAAATAATACCATATATTTATTATGAATATACAAGGGTGTGGTAAAGTGCATGTACTGATCAGTGGTTATATTCTAGTTAGAACTTTTTCGTCGTACAGAAGCTGATTGCAGGACTTCCCTGCTGGCCAGAGGCTGAGACTCCCTTCAAGCGCGGGGTGTGCAGGCTTGATCCCTGGTTGGGAGATAAGATCCCACACGGCTTGCAGCCAAAAAATGAAAACATAAAGCAGAAACAATATTGTAACAAATTCAATAAAAACTTTAAAAACAATTGTCCACATAAAAAAAGGTTTTTTTAAAAAAAGCTATTTGAGGAAAGCCCAAAATACACCTCAAGAACCATGACTTATTACTTTATTTTAAAAATATTTGAAACCAATATAGCATTATATTGCTATTTTGTTAAATCTGGTAGTGGAGGAACATCATATCTCTGCTGTAGTTTCTGTATAGTTTTTTGTAACAGGGTAAACCCTGTTATATCATGCACAGTGTTTCAAATAGTCTATTTTTCTAAAAAGTATAGCTCTTTTGCAGACCTCCTGGAGCGCCAAGAATGAGATATTTACCCTGTAGAGCCAGATTTTCTGCGTTCTTTAGTCTCACTCCAATTTTCTCCTAACTTGTACTTGTTCATTTACCATCAAGATATTCTGAGTCTCATTAAAAAGAGTTTTATTTAATTTAACTCTTTCATTTCCAAGTAGCAATCATTATATGTAATTTTCTGGGAAGATGGAAACCCCAGCGAACAAGAGACTAACATCCAAGAAGAGGGTAGCTTCACTTATTTTCTCTTTCTACTCAGAATATTTTAATTTAATTATATATATAAAAATATATAATAAATATATGAATACATATTATTTGAATTATAATAAAATATTTTGTTCAGACACTGAACATGTAGAATGTAGACACTGTTGGGAGAAACTAAGGTCAGTTCAAATACATTTGAATAATTATTTTAGGACTAATAATATGGATCATAATAACAAAAATAGTAAGTATTATTTATTGATTTTATGGGCTTCTCAGGTGGTGTTGGTGGTAAAAAAAACCTGCCTGTCAATGCAGGAGACATAAGAGATACTGTTTAGTTCCCTGGGTCAGGAAGATCCCCTGAAGAAAGGCATGGCCACCCACTCCAGTATTTGCCTGGATAATCCCATGGATGGGGAGCCTGGCGGGCTGTAGTCTATAGGGTCACAGCGTTGGAATTGACTGAAGCAGTTTAGCACACATGCGTACATACTAAGTCGCTTCAGTCGTGTCCGATTCTGTGCGACCCCATGGACAGCAGCCCACCAGGCTCCTCTGTCCACAGGGTTCTCCAGGCGAGAACACTGGAGTGGGTGTCATTTCCTTCTCCTGTTAGCACACACAGCACGCGCCGATTTTACTATAGGCTGATATGTTGCAAAATAATTCACGATGCAAATCTCACGTGAGAGACAATATACAGATAAGCCTTGACCAGATCTTATGTAAGAATGGAGCACTGAGAATGAGTTCCGGAAGCCCAACTGTCATCTCTACAGCAATTAATCCCAAGGATCAAAACTCAAAAACTGCCCGCTTCCCAATTTTTCACCTTTGCTTCCAACTGAGAAGCCCTGTTATGTTCTCCTCTTCACAAAGGATGCCCACTTCTCATCAAGCAGCCTCCAGCTTTCCCAACCACCCACAGCCAGCGAGGGCAGACTTAAAACACTCCCTTTGTCCACTATCAAGCTTTTACACTCTTCTGCCTGCCTCTGAGTCTCCAGTAAAGCCGGATGATGGTGTCTGATTCCCTTCCTTTAGCAACCTAAGGGTAAAGAGTCTTTTCTTGTTCTTGTTTGGTTGGTCTTCATTTATTTCCACATGTATATCATGAAATTTATTCCCCCTGAGACCCTGATAAAGAAAGGCATTACTATTCCCATTTGAGGAAAATGAGGCAAAGGAAAGCATACATAAATTGCCAAAGAGAGCACACACACACACAATAAACTAAGAGCTGTGATTTGAACTTATAAAGTATGATTCCGGAGCCTGTCCGCATAGTACTACGAAACCTATATTAAACTGTCTTAAATAGAATTGCTAGTGTCAGGCAGGAAGGGGCAAGCTGTGTCCCAGTGACACACACCCTCTAAAATCTCAGGAGTCAAACATCACAAAAGACTAGCCTTTGCTTGTGCTCCATAAACACTGCTTATTGCTTGAAAGCTCTATTCGCATCTTTTCATCTGTAACCAGGCTGATCATACAGCTATCATTGGTGGCCAAGGGAAAGAGAGAACAAAGATTACATACTGGCTCTTAATGCTTCAGCCCAGGGACTTCTCACGTGGTCCACTGGTTAAGACTGTGCTTTCGATGCCGGGGGCCAGGGTTGGACGGGGGAGCCTGGTGGGCTGCCCTCTATGGGGTTGCACAGAGTCAGACACGACCGAAGTGACTTAGCAGCAGCAAGGAGCTAGATCCCACACGCTGCAACTGAAGATCCTGTACCCCACATGCAAAGATCACTATGTGCTACAGTTAAAACCCAGCACAGTCAAATAAAAAAATACATATACTTTAACAAATGATAAAGCTTCCAGCCAGAAGTGACACTCATCACTTCTGCTTAGGTTGTCATTGGCCAAAATGGGCCATATATTCATCTAGTTTTAAGGTGCCAGAAGTACTATTTTTCCATGTATGTGGGAAGAAGAATGATTAATTCAGCAGCTGAAAAAAATAATATAGACAGTCTTTGTTGTTTAAATCCCTTAACCATATTATAAATGAAAAGGACTCTGACTCCTCTTCAAAGTAAAGACCAGTTCAATGGTACAAATACTCTTTCTTTGATTCTAGTGTACTTAAGCCTCAGTAATATGAGGGGATGTTCAGTAAAGTAGATTTGAGTGGTTAAAGAGACTGTTGAGTCTTTGAATGCAAATAGACCTATAAATACATATCAACATCATGGGTATTCACATGATGGTTATAAACCTCCTAACAGGTGGTGTTGGGATACTTCCGACCTCAGTGGGTCCCTGACTCAGTGGGCTCTAGTAATGGAAATAGAATCCCTTCTGGAGTCTCTTTTTATCTTGGGTGACTTAGTTCAGAGCATTGTTTCATTATTTTCTCAAATAAATAGCATAGTTCACTGAAGAAAATGTTGATAAGCAAAAAATTAAGTAAAGAAAACATTTATGCAGATTATACTATCCAGAAGTAACAGCTATTAATGTCCTCTGTTTGCTCTGTAGACTTTTTCTCCCCTGCATCAGTCCAATGCTTACCACACAGTAGGTGTTGAATAAATTTTGAATGAGTGAATGAATATGCATATTCATATTTAAATATATGCATCGCAATAAAAATGAGAAGATACTCTTTTAAATAGTGTTCCTTTCCAAATGGATCTATAAATATACAATGAGTTGCTCTTAAAAACAAACAATTTTATATGGGATATGAAATCACCATTCTGAATATCTACATTTAGCAAAGCTTCTCCTACATTAAAGAAAAATTCTTAATCTTGGTGAATTCAGGATTTCCCAACCTTATTGAACAGATTTTTTTTTTTATTTCATGTCAGCTGAATCTAGAAATATAAATCATTTCCTGTCTTACAGTCTCGTCATAAAAATCTCATCCTATCCGTGACCTTGAAATGGGCTACTTCATGCTCTCTTAGACATCTTGTACCCTCTTTACTGCTTATTGGATCAACTCTGAACTTCTGATCCAAGACAGGCAAATCAGAGGCTGTTCAAAAATATAAGAATTTGGGCATAGGCACTCATTTGGAAAACAAATGGAAAATCAGACGTTGAGGCCTTTGTTTAAGGACAATATGTAAGTAGATCAATGAACTGAAAAACTGACTAGAGAGAAAGTAAATAATGAAGCAGATACACAACGAGAAAGTCAGAGACAATCAATTCCTTAGAGAAGGAGGGGAGTTACCTGACAATGACCAAATTCCCCTGAGCCTAACATTCACAAGTGGATTCTAAAAATTCTTACATCTTTATATGAAATGTCATCCTTAATCAAACTTATTGCTAGCAGTAAGCACAGCTACTGCCATTTTTCTTAAAGAGTATATAAGAGTAAGCTGAGAAGCTTTGCTCTTCAGTCACTCAGTCGCGTCCGACTCTTTGCGACCCCACGGACTGCAGCACACCAGGCTTCTCTGTCCTTCACGATCCCCCAGAGTTTGCTCAAACTCACATTTGAGCTGTCTGATATACTTGAACAATCAGGTGGTTTTCAACACACCTCCTTCATTTTAGACAAGTTCAGTTTAAAAAGACCTAAACCTTCATGTCACTTGTCTCTTCCACCTCTGTGTCTCTCCCTTTCACTTTTTCTCTACTCCAATCAAGATGAAGCAGGTGTGAGCTCCGCTGCCTTTGTGCCTCCTACCCTATGCAGCAAGTCCCATGCAACAGCTGTCATGGAAAAATAGTCTTGTGGAAGTACCTGTGTTATCTAAGACCGCCACATTGCATTCTGATGCACTAAAGAAAATTCCCCTTTTCTTGATAAAGCCAGGTTTTCACACTATTGCTGCCAATTTAAACAAACAAACAAACTAATGGAAAAAATCTCGTTTGACTGTCAAAGCTGAAAAATGACTTGCTTGTTTCAGGGAAAGTCTTTATTGAAACCTAGAAAGTCGTTTCTTCAAAGGGGATCAAGGGTGGGGAGAGGAAAGTCTCCAGAACAACAGTATTTACATGATATGGCAAGGTATCTAAAAATGTTGTTAAGCACTTTTTCTATTATACGTAATTAATTACAGGTTCAAAGCAATATAGGCACAAAACAAGTATGAAAAACAAAACGGTAGGAAAACATATAGGAGAGTCTCCTATAGTACAAAAGAAATAAAATTTTGTGGGAGAAATATTGTACAGGAAGATAGCTTGTTAGCTAGGAGCTGAATATTTAAAATACACAGACATACACCTTTCCTGCTGATAGTCTAACTTTTATAAATGCTGAAAGAATAACTTAATGCACTTGATATTTTTACAACAGAATAGAAATGAAAGTTCATATCCTCTGTTAGCTCGAAAATCTTCACAGTTAGAAGCCAACAAAGCAAGTCACATAACCACAGGTTACAGGTATATTGTCTTTGTTAGACCTACATGCATACTTTGGAAAGCAACATTTTATCGTCTACCATCAGGAAAGCGTCAAGAGACCCTTCCTAAAAAGATGCTCAACCTCTGGCAGGCATGAGAACGAGCTGCTTAAAGGCCTGTGCTACGACTGTGCCTTACCTTTTTACATCCTTCGTGTGACGATCCCAGAGCGCATTTCGTATAAATAATACCCCATGGGCTGCAGTCCATGGGGTCACACAGAGTCGGACACGACTGAGCAACTTCACTTTCACTTTTCACTTTCACGCATTGGAGGAGGAAATGGCAACCCACTCCAGTGTTCTTGCCTGGAGAATCCCAGGGACAGGGGAGCCTGGTGGGCTGCCGTCTATGGGGTCGCACAGAGTTGGACACGACTGAAGCGACTTAGCAGCAGCAGCAGCAGACCTGTAGCCCACCAAGTTCCTCTATCCGTGGAATTCTCCACGCAAGAATACTGGAGTGGGCTGCCATTCCTTCTCCAGGGTATCTTCCTGACCCAGGGATTGAACCTGAGTTTCCTACATTGCAGGCAGATTCTTTACCGTCTTTCCCACCAGGGAAATTGGACAGCTTTATTAGCCACTTTTTTTTTTTTTTTTAACTTTTGCCAATTGATTGATTCTTTTGTTTACTTACTTAACTTTCTTTGCTAAGCGGAGTTGAAAAATACTACTATCTTTTTCTTAAGTAAATTTCTAAGGCAAAAATTTATCCAATATCATAGATAATCATAGATGGCAGGCTGCAGATTCTAAAATCTAGAGCTGAAAATGTATTCTCTATTAGTTCCTTACATATTTACTTAATTGGCCAAGAGCTTATCTTCCTTCCTGAAACCCTAGAATTACCTTCTACCTGGAACATCCTTAACACTTTAGCATAAGGCTCACTGACTCAAATCAGTTTCAATCCCAAAATGACATTTTATAGGATGCTATATAAATATCAACTCTTTCTACTTTAAAGCATCTGACACAATGTCTAGCTTGTTTATATACTGTAGTCAAGGCTTGAAGAAACAAAGAATGTCCTTCCTGGATTAGAATTTAAGTATAACCTGAAACCTGAGTCTGATATTTCAAGGGATGCTCATATTTTGAAGCATCTGAAATTACAAATCCAAAGTAATTCAACAATCCTCAGTTCAAATACATTGCCAAAGGACACAACGTTATCCAATTTCTAAACTTCCTTATTCCTATTCTCAAGAGAAAGTCACTGAAGGACGCAAAGGGTCACGACATTTTGCTTGGGGTATTTCCCCCCAGTTTAAAATGCTGTAAGAACGATGGAATGGGATTGCTAATTCTAATTCTCCCTGATTCTAATATGTCACATGTCAATTTAATTCTTAGACCATCCAGTAAAACATAAAAAAAAAAAAAAAAACCTATAGAATTCTTCTATAGAATTTTCTATACAGCAAATATTGAACAAATTATTGTAACATCAATTACTTATGGTGCAATAGATGTAACTATCTTTGATATTTACTTTGCTATTTTTAAATGTGGAGATTTGACTCTTTTCATTTTATGATTATCCTAAAGTTTTAGCTTCTATTAAAACGTATTTTTTTCTGAGAATTCTTTGCTTTTGTTTATACGTTTTATCATTTCATTAAAAACTGCTTGCCTTTTGTGCCACTAATGTTACTCTCCGCCTTGTTTCCTTCTGATCTATACTTCTCATGTTTGTATGTATGTATTGGGAAATCATTCAAAAATGATTTCTTTATAACCAATGTAGTGTCCTAAATTATTGCTGCAGTTCTTTGAATTCTTTTTTCCCTGAAGAACTTCATGTATCTCATCAATCGCTGCTTCTAGTGATCGCCAAATTTTACTCAAAGTGTTAGTCACTCAGTCGTGTCTGACTCTTTGCGACCCCATGGACTGTGGCCCACCAGGCTCCTCTGTCCATGGAATTTCCCAGTCAAGAATGCTGGAGTGGGTTGCCAGTCCCTTCTCCAGGGGATCTTCCAGACCCAGGGATTGAACTGGGTCTCTCACATTGCAGCCAAAAATCTAGTGTTTGTATATTTACCTACTAGTTCTAAGATGACTTCAAAATACAGTCCTATGCTACCATCTCAAGTTATGGAATATTTGTTCCACTTTTTTTTTTTTTTGGTTGAGAAATTGTGTCCAGTCCAAATCCAGTGTTTGTGTTATTTCTATTAAAAATGTCTTCTCTTAATATCAACTTATTATCCTGTTAAATTGATTCTTTCTACAGCTGGGTAGCCTTTATTTGTCAATGTGGTGTCTGCTCATGTCCAAATTTTCACATTGCAGATGAATTTTTGAGCAATGCAAGTACCT
>NW_011494921.1:2798119-2839097 GCF_000754665.1 Bison bison bison | reverse complement strand
ACCTTTTTTTTTTTTTTTTTTGCCTTAGTTACACAGATTTTTTTATCAAATAGTAAATACTGAGTTGGAGAATGAATTCTGATGTGGAAAGCTAACTATTAGGAGCAGTGAAGAAAGGCAAGGTAGGTCATTGAAGTCGCTAGAACCTCACAAAAGTGTGTGAATGAGGATTTCACGCCATGGGGAAAAGTTTCAAAACTAATCCAATAAGATAAAGTGTTGCCACTTTTCATCAGGGAAAGAAATGGTATGAGAAAAAAAGAAGAGAAGAAGGCTAAACAGCTCAGTCATTTGCTTGGAAATTTTTTTATTCATGTGCAAAATCGTAATTTTAAGTGAGACTGTGCATAACAAAGCACTTCCTCTTACACGGACCCCATTGTGTTTAATATTTACTCATGTTAATAAAGTAGATTGAAAAGTAAAAGAACTGTTTAGCTGCTATAGTTATGCTGGATAAAGAAAAGAGGAGAAATTATTTAAATAGATCAAATATAATAATAAATAAGTGGTCATAAAATTAGAATTAAAAATACCTTTGTACATGATATGTTCATATGAACAGAGATATCAAAGAGAGAGAAAGTACAAAGGTAATTTAAAAAACTAATTGGAAAAGGCTATTTTAAAAATATTTAAAATAAAATGCTATTTTTAAATAAGTAAAATAAAACAGTATTTTAAGTAAAATAAAATACTGTTTTATTTTAAATATATACTATATTAATATATTGAAGATAAACAGGATAATCCCTTTAGCCTGCAGTATTCCCAGTACAGCACTATTGGCATGTTGGGCCAGTTAATTCTGTTCTGTGCATCGTAAGACATCTAGCACCAAGCCTAGTCTCTTCCCATCAAATGCTTGGAGTACCCCAGCCCCCAAACTGTGATGACCAAATGTCTCCAGACATTGCCAGATGTTCCCATGGAGGGGGTTGGGGGAGTTTTGAAAGGTGATCTGTTGAGAACTATTGCTTTAATGCAATGGTCACATTTGAAAAAAACCAAAACATGCCCACTTCATTAGTCACAGTATTGATTTTCCTGGATGCTTGGGGCTAGTGCACTGGGATGACCCAGAGGGATGGTATGGGGAGGGAGGAGGGTGGAGGGTTCAGGAGGGGGAACACATGTATACCTGTGGCGGATTCATTTTGATATTTGGCAAAACTAATACAATTTTGTAAAGTTAAAAAAAAAAAAGAAACAAACAGACAAAAAACAGATATTGTCTACAGTTTTAGAGCCTACTGGGGAGATATTAACCTGTGGCACAGGTATTGAAGGCTGGAGCTAAAGCACTTCACATTCAATGCGTATTTTACAAATGAAAGAGCTGGTAGCCATGCCAGCAAGTCTAGGCTGTTTGCCTTTAACAGCTGTAGCAAAGATAAATGTCTCAGCAACCCAGTTTTAAGGAAATCTCTCTGCTTAGAGTCACTCCTATTATCTCACCTTAAAAATCCCTATTGAAAACAACAGCCCAAAACATAAAAATAAAAGGTGAAACGGAAGCAAAAATATGTAGTTACAGGTTCCTGGAACTTCTCAGCGCTGATGACTGTAGATTTTGGTGTTCTGATTTTGCCTGCCTACCTCTTACTCAGCACCTTAAACTTCTACGAGGTAAAATCTTCCAAGTATTCCAGCTTCAATCTTCATCCTAAAACCAGCTGGGTCATAGACCTGTTAAGAATCAATTCAGATGTTGCAACAAAACAGGTTTTGTCCTGCTCTGCCTGGCCATTCTTTTAAGTGGCTTGAACTGAATGTGTAGGGCAGCTGTGTCTCTAGAATTTTCTAATTGCTCATAAAATCGAAGTAAAAATTATAAAATATTAAAAGTTTTTAATCTATCCCAGAATATAGTTATTTATAAATCATGAACCAATGTTGTTCTTCTAATGATAATAGGCATCATAAAACACACAGAAATAGATATTAAAAAGGGATAGAATAAATAAAGCATGTGATAGATTTTATATTTAAATGGTACAAATATTTTTGATCTCACTACAAATGTTATTCATCGTATTTTACTGAAAGCAAAGTGATTCAATATCTACCTTTGGAAAACCTTGGTTTTTTTTTTCTGAAACCAGTTTTACTCAGAGCAACTAAAAAGTCCACAATTCCTCTTAGTTCAGAGCTGGTGGATGGGATCCAGGGGACTATATGTTGAGATACAGCAGCTCAAGAACCTAGTTTGAAGTTCAGTATTTTTTGATATATGATTTGTAATGACCATCACTGAAAAAGATATATCACAATAAAATAACACAATTTATAAAGAAGAAAACATATACTTGGGCAAGTTTGCCATATCAGTAGTAAACAGAAATCCATACTGAAAATAATATTTGCAGTAGTTTAAATTTTGGCTGGTTTGGTCAAATCTGATTAGTTTGCCAGTATTATTACTGAATAACCTTCCCGCCTGCAATGCAGGAGACCCAGGTTCAATTTGTGGGTTGGGAAGATCCCATGGAGAAGAGAATGGCTACATACTCCAGTATTCTTGCTGGCAAATCCCATGGATAGAGGAGCCTGGTGGGCTACAGTTCATGGGGTCACGAAGAGTTGGGCGGGACTGAGCAGTTAACACACACGACCTGGCTTAGGAAGAGCTTATGCCAGAAGGAAAAATGTCATCCCTGAGGAATCAAATTTTCAGTATCATTTTAAATTCTTGTTCTCTTCTCAGGAATTTATTTAAGCCACTTCTTCATTTTCTGAGATTAGTTTCAGTTAAAACTAGAAAATATCATACATAAATCCACTTAACTGGCAGCCAATACATTTTAATGCTTTGCAAAATACGGCAAACAGATGAGGGCATTTTTGGGTATATCTCTGAATTTTGGAACTTGTAATTTTCCTTGAAGATAGCATTCTAACTCCAGTTGATGTTGGAAGGCCTGAAAGTCAATCTGTATATTAAATGTTAATAAAGCCTAATTGTCATATGTTAGATTAAAATGAATGGAAAAGGAAATGAACCATACTCCCCATGCATACGTTTGGGCTGCTGTCTATGGGGTCGCACAGAGTCGGACAGGACTGAAGTGACTTAGCAGCAGCAGCAGCCCTTTCTTCAGAGTTGTGTGTCTTCCTTAAGCCTACTGATTTATGGTTTTTTTCCTCTTCCTAAACATTCCATTTGTAACTTAACTCCTTTAATGAAATAAAATTATTTTCTAGATTCTGTAATCAGTGAAATTATTAGTATTTTTTGGTACTCAACAAGATCTGTGCCCCCACATTACAAATAGCAAACATACAAAGGAAAAACAAGACTCCATGATGACATAAGATTTTGGCTGTTGATTGGAAACGAAGAAGTCGAGATTGGAAAATGTTCCATTGCTGTGAATGAATTCAGCCGTTAGTTTATCAAGATTCTTAGGGCCTAAAATTATAGAATTATTTTATTGATAAAATATATATGTATTTTAAAATCTCAATTAGCTACATACCAGAGCAGTTTAGAAAGAATGGGCTATAAATTACACTATTTTATCTCCTCAAGATAATGACATAATCCATATAGTCTGCTAAATCTTCCTATTTTCCAATATCACAGTCAAGGACTGTCAAGTCACAACAGTCTGAAGACAGCTGATTCTACATGTACAAGTCTAAAGACTGCCTAGGTGCTTACCCCCAGGCCCAGGTAAACTCAATCCATATATGTTTGTATACTAGCAGAGATATAAAATAGAAATCAAAACTTTGGGATATGTTGGGATAAAGAAATTATAAGCAAAAGAAAACACAATTATCCAAGTTAAAAATGGACAAACGAGTCACACAGGAAATGAATGATTCATAGCATCGTCACAGAACTCTACTGATGAAACCATCTGGTATTCTACTGTAAGGAAGTAGCATTGTATCCAAATTTTTATTCTTATAATTAATCTGAACTTGAATTGCAAAGGTAGAAATCTGAGATGACAATTCATAAGTGCACTCTTAAATTAGTATTTTTGTATTTTCATATGGGCTTCTCAGGTGTCTCTGGTGGTAAAAGAACCTGCCTATCAATGCAGGAGACGTAAGAGACACAGGTTCAACGACTGGGTTGGGAAGATCCTCTAAAGGAGGGCATGACAACCCACTCCAGTATTCTTGTCTGGAGAATCCCACTGACAGAGGAGCCTGGAGGGCTAGGATCCACAGGGTCACAAAGAGCTGGACATGACTGAAGCAGCCTAGCATGTGGCACACATGTAGTCACCTTCGCTCGGAAATCTTATTGCTATATTATAGAAACTGTCTTTTTTTTCTACTTAAAGAATTTATTTATGGAGAAACCATGTTAAAAACAAATCTAGATGGGGAAAAATGGAAACAGTGACATTTTATTTTCTTGGGCTCCAAAATTGCTATGGATGGTGACTGTGTCATGAAATTAAAGGTGCTTGCTCCTTGGAAGAAAAGCTATGACAAACCTAGACAGTGTATTTAAAAGCAGAGACATCACTTTGTCAACAAGTTCTGTATAGTCAAAGATATGCTTTTTCCACTTGTCATGTGCAGATATGAGAGTTGGACCTTAAAGAAGGCTGAGCACCGAGGAATTGATGCTTTTGAATTGTGGTGTTGGAGAAGACTCTTGAGAGTCCATTGGACTGCAAAGGGATCAATCCAGTCAATCCTAAAGGAAATCAGTCCTGAATATTCATTGGAAGGACTGATGCTGAAGCTGAAGCTCCAATATTTGGCCACCTGATGTGAAGCGCCAACTCACTGGGAAAGACCCTGATGCTGGGCAAGCCTGAGAGCAAGAGGAGAAGGGGACAACAGAGGATGAGATGGTTGGATGGCATCACTGACTGAATGGACATGAGTTTGAGCAAACTCCGGGAGATGGTGATGGACAGGGAAGCCTGGCATGCTGCAGTCCATGGGATCACAGAGAGTTGGATACAACTGAGCGACTGAAAAACAACATATTAAAAACAAAAATCACTGTGTTTAAGTAGAATGCTTCTCTACTTTATAATCCCCTGGAGAAGGAAATGGGAACCCACTCCAGTATTCTTGCCTAGAGAATCCCATGGACAGACCATAGGATTGCAAAGAGTTGGACTCGACTGAGTGACTAACACACACTGCTTTCTCATACCTTATCACTTCCCTTCTTTATCAAGCTGACTCAGACTCATCATTAAGACGGCTCTTACATTTGTTCTCATGGCTCAAGAGATGGAAAGATGACTCATTACAATTGTTCTAGGAACAATTTCATGGATCATCCCTTGCTCCCACTCTTCACGGTTTTAGATGTTCCATCTTTAAACCTCTTCAGCAGTGCCTATCCCAGCACTGTACTTCTGATCAGTATCATGCTAAGCTGTATTGGAGCTTGAAGCCAAAGGAAAAGTCAGTAGCAGTGACCTTGCTTTATTTAAAACATGGATATTTTCTTTATCATGGAATGTGTGCATCAATTTTTATTTTTAAAAATGTTTAATTAAAATATGGTTTATTCTGATTACTGAGATTTTTTTGTGCTCTCTTCAACTTTATGCCTGAGGCGAGCGCTTCGCTAGTGCCTCTCATGCCTGTCCTGCTCCTCGCTCTCTGTGTGCCTGTTTCCTTGTGCAGACTGCGGACTTTCTGAAAACAGCGGTGACGTCTTTCCATTTTTGAAGCACCTGGTGCAGCCCTGGCGTTCTGTAAGTGTGCAACAGGTCCTTACTGAATATAGATTAAATGCATATGCATGTCTTTAAACCTTATGCGCTCTCTATACTAATTATTCTTCAGGAGTCTACTTGGTTTCAAATCTAACTTTTATAACTAGGCAAGACAGTCATATATTTTTAACTTTCAGGAATAGCGACAATTCCAGCATTTCCTTTTAAAATTCCATTTGCTCTGACATCATGCCCAACCCTCGTTGACTTCCCTTGTTTAGAGAAAATTGTGAACTTTTCACTAATTGCTCTCCCACTTTTTTTTTTCAGTATTTTGCTAGCTTTTTGTCTGACTTAACTGAGTTTTGTTTTAAATGAGCTGCTGCCACGTGTATTACAGCTTGATGTATATCTCAGTAAAGTATGAACTCAAAAATGTGTCCCTCAAAGATTCAGATGTTAGAAACCAGCTACTGCTGACTGTTCCTTTCCATCTTCCATTTTTACACATTTCTAGATCTTTATCTCTTCTTCAAATAATACACTTTCCCTATCTATTGTTAGTATTTTCTGGATATTTTCTTATCCTTCAATTATTTTAATGTTATGGTCAAAGAGGAACACTATTCTGAAGTTGTAATCAGACTGTAGGAAAGCTGTACTGATTGGTTGAACCTGTGGATGCTGAACCCACATATCCGGAATGATGACCTGGTTCCGGCATTTTACATGACAGATGTGAGCATCTGCAGATTTTGGTACCCACGGGGGCTTTTGGAACCACGCCCCTGCAGACACCGAGGGACACAAAGTAGTGAGAGGCTTACAGGATAAAACTGAAAAGTGAGCTGGTTATGAAATTATTGAAGACAGTGTCTGGAGTACCAAGGAGGAGTGTTCTGAGCAAAAGCAGGCCATTTCTCTTAATTGCCGATTTACTTATATATAATGTAATCACTGGCCCATTTCACGAGTGAAAATCTTTTCAGATTTACTTATTTCTTATAACTGTTTAGTTTAACTTGACCAGTTTCACCTTTTTTTTTTTTTTAATGGCTACACTAACAGAATAGTTTGATTAACCTAAGCAGCTCTTTCTTGTCGTGGCTAGAGATTTAGGAGCAGATTGAATGAGATTGAATGCCCTAAAAATATATTCCCAGAATATATTACCTTGTACATTAATTGTTCTTGTTACTATATCCCCATTTATATTATCATAAAATATTATAATTTTTAAAAGTAATATTTATATCATAACTATTTATGTATTGATAAGATACTTCTTTTAAAAAAATGTTTACTTATTTACTTATATGGCTGCATGTGTCTTAGTTGTGTTTACGGGACCTTCCACTGCAATGCATAGGCTTCTCTCTACTGTGACGCACAGGTGCCCAGGCCTCGCCTCCCTAACGCATGCGGGATCTTAGTTACCGACCAGGGATCGAGCCAGTGTCACCTGCGTTGCGAGGCGGATTCTTAACCACTGGACCTGGTAAGTCCAGTAAGTCCCAGGAAGATACTTCAATATTTTTGTGGATATGTTTTTAGCTATACTTGGATATATTTGGTAAATATATTATTCACAAAAGTAAATTATCTTATAAACCCTCTCAAGAATAATATATTCATGAAAAATGCATCAAAGAATTGCCCCTTAAAGGTTAATGCTAGTTATGTTTGATGAATAATCACGTTTAGGAATATCGAATGGTGACAATATTGGAATAGCATTCACAGTCATAATTCATAGAGATCACTGAGTCACTGTGACGCTTCATGGTGCTTTTTGACAGAATTAAAATATTTTCCAAGAATTTTGTCTGTGACTTGGAAAGTCACTTCATTACACCTGGTCCTGCCCACATGGGTAGAGAAAGTTTGAAGCATGAGATAAGGATTATCTCCCCTGGGAGGTTATTCAACTGGAAGCTTGACACAAGAGTCATTGGATAGAGGTAGACAAGGTAATTACCAAGAGTCACAGGCAGATACGCTCAAACAGATGCTTTAAAACTGTGGTGCTGGAGAACTCTTGAGAGACCCTTGGACTACAAGGTATATCAACGAGTCAAGCCTAGAGGAAACCAACCCTGAATATTCATTGGAAGGACTAATGCTGAAGTTGAAGCTCCAATACTTTGGCTACCTGATATGACGAGCTGACTCATTGGGAAAGACCCTGATGCTGGGAAAGATTGAAGGTGGAAGGAGAAGGGGACAACAGAGGATGAGATGGCTGGATGACACCACCGACTCAATAGACATAAATTTGAGTAAACTCTGGGAGACAGTGGAGGACACAAGAGCCTGGTGCACTGCAGTTCATGGGGTTGGTTGCAAAGAGTTGGATATGACTTAGCGACTGAACAACAGCTAGCAGAAAACGTTATAACTAGATCCAGAATTACGGAACAGCATGACTGTGGCAGGGACTGGCACTCAGCATCACTGAGTCATTTCCAGGGTAAAGGCAGCAAATCATGGTTGTTTCACCCCTGAAACTCCAGAACTGTACTGCTCAGCAGGTGACAAACCCCAGCCAGTTCCAGAGGCTGCAATGGTCCTGGCAATCATTTCATTTGGAAAAGACAATAAATTTCCGTATCACTGAGGGATTTTTCGAAGAGTCTCAGCCACAGCAGAGTTGGTGAAATAGATTAAAATAAAACCCTCTAATTATAGTGACATAAATTATGGATACATCCTCTTTCTCTAGGGGCCAAAGATGTGTCCCAGAGAGCACGACAGAGCGAGCACGTAGATCTCATAAGCAACGACTGCATCTCCACGGCAACCAGGGTACACTGAAGAACAAAAAAGGAGAGGGTTTTGTACAGAACTTTAAGTGTTTTCATTGTCATCAAGATGATAACAACTGCACCTCAAAGAGGGCATGAGCAATTTGACACCCTGCTAAGCTGGATTAGGACATAAGTATCAGGCAAAGCAAGAACTCCACTCAAATGTGTGTCTGTTCAGCTGACCACCTGATGCGAAGAACTGACTCATTGGAAAAGACCCTGATGCTGGGAAAGATTGAAGGCAGGAGGAGAAAGGGACGACAGAGGGTGAGATGGCTGGATGGCACCACCGACTCGATGGACGTGAGTTTGAGTAAACTCCGGGAGTTGGTGATGGACAGGGAGGCCTGGCGTGCTGCAGTCCACGTGGTCACAAAGAGTCAGATATGACTGAGCAACTGAACTGAACTGAATGCGACTGTTTGCAACCCTATGGACTGTAGCCACCAGGCTCCTCTGTCCATGGGATTCTCCAGGCAAGAATACTGGAGTGCGTAGCCGTTTCTTTCTCCAAGGGATCCTCCTGACCCAGGGATCGAACCCTGGTCTCCTGCATTAGCAGGTGGGTTCTTTACCACTGAGCCACCTGGGAAGCCCCTCTCCTCAAGTGAAGCCACAAATCATGATCTCCCACCTTCCTCATCAAAACAGTAGGGAAGGCTTGGTTTTCTTTCTTTCTAATATTGGGTTTTCTGGGGACTCTGAGGTTTAGATAAAAAGATACTATGTTCTGAAGATGAGTAGACTCTATCAATTAGTAAAAATAGAGAATAAATGAAGAAGCATATACATAACATATGTACATACATACATACAGTAAATCATGGTTTAATCCCAATGGATTGTGGAAATCAACTAATTCAGTTCTCCTATTCATCAATAATACTTATATTGTCTACTAAATAGTCTATTATTTATGCACTCTGCTCTACTGGATGTTATGAGTCAGAGCGGTGATGCTTTGAGCATAGTAACTTGTACATTGTAGTGTTTCTTAAAAATGACTGAATGAATAAATGAAAACTTGGGCAGTAGAGGCTGTCCGACATCCCCAGTCACATGGCCTTCATTCAGGCCTGCCGCTTCCTTAATCTTCCATCGTGTATTGAACCCCATGAACATATTTCAAACACTAAAGTTAGATGGCTTGTAATTGATTATTGATAGATTCAGAGGATCATAAAGAATCTGAGAGCACGTTAAGATAAGAATCTTTGCCTGTCACTCAATTTCATAGTAAAGAAAATGCTAAATCATAGATATTTCTGGTTAACCAAAGGATAAATATGTGAAGTTGGGAGCACATTGTTTAGCCCACTTTTTAAGAGCCTCAGTATTATCAAGGTAAGAACAGAAAGGATCCTTCTTAACTCTATTCCACAACTACTGTTTGCATCTCACTCTAAAGTAATGTAGGTCTGTACATTCTGGAAAGCTCAGAATTATTTTCTCTGTGCTTCTCTGAGCCTCTGTTATTGAGGATGCTAGTTAAGAATTACAAAGAAAGTAAATCATGATTAGTTATTTAAACATAAAAAAATGTTACGTGTAGCTTAGAGGCTTAGAGCTAAATAACACTCCTATGCTGTTTTTTTTTTTTTTTAAAGCAGAAGGTCATTTATCTCCACTGCTGGCATTAAGGTGTCATTAATATTGAAAAGCCCAATATCAATAATAAAAACGTCTTCAGCACTGAGGCCTGGATTGTGTGGAAGCATTGGATTTCTGCAATTAAAAGATCATGTAAGGGAAAAACCGAAGCAGAACTCTGCAGCATCACTGGAGAACACAGGATACATGTGGGAGACAGATCAGACGCTTCGATGATTCAAATCCTGATGACATGATAAGCAGGAGACAGATCAGACGCTTCGATGATTCAAATCCTGATGACATGATAAGCATACTTCTGACCTCAGTCCGTCACCATGGTTTTCACTCCTGGTAAATTCATTTGTTTCATCAAGTAAGTGGGTGCCAAAAGAAGCTTCTTTCTTCTTATCTTGCAAGTACAGTATGTATAGAATGCAATTTATTCAGCACCCAGGGTACAGAGAAGAAACAAATTTACAATGACCTAAATTTAAAGGACTCCTAAGTCACCCAGATAATTGTAGTCAACATTGTTGGCTGGTAAATCATGTTGCCCATGATTTGAAATACCAGCCAGTTGTGGGTTTTAAGTCTTAAGGAACAGCAATGATTCTCTGGAAAAGTAATACTACCACTCTAGGACTAATTCTGTGGCATCTCTCTGGTGGCTCAGACTAAAGAATCTGCCTGAAATGCAGGAGACCTCAGTTCAATCTCTGGGTTGAGAATCCCCTGGAGATCCCCTGGAGAAGGGAACAGCTACCCACTCCAGTATTCTTGCCTGGAAAATTCCATGGACAGAGGAGCCTGATGGGCTACAGTCCATGGGGTCACAAAGGGCCGGACATGACTGCACGAGTTTCACTTTCACTTTCAGGGCTAATTCTAATTTGCTTCATATTGCTACATACAGTAAATTTGAATGTTTCTAAAGCCATCTTAAAGTTGTTTATGTTTTAAGAAAAATATAAGGACTCTCTTGAATACATACTTTAAAAATTTATTATGTTCCCATGTTTTCTAAATTGTTTGAAAGATATGACTTTCACATCTAATATCTTATAAATTTCTAATAAATTTATTAGAAAAATTAAAACATATTTATTTATAATAAACATGAAATATATGACTTTAATATTTCATATCTAATATCAAGGTCTAATACAGGATATGCTTTTCTATTTATATGGAGAAGAAGCCAGTGAATTTACATCAAAGAAATAAAGATGAGAGAAAAACTTAAAATGGCAGGTTCTACTTTAATTTTCATATCATCAAAATTACCATTTCTTATATTAGTTTTTAAATTCTACTGATTAGCTTTCTCACTTACCTGTTGATTATAGTGGGTCTCTTAAAACTATAGTCATAGGGTCAAACCAATACTAAAATGTAAAGTAATAGCCCTGTGACATTGTACTCAGTATACAGCTAAGTCCATAATTAGGATCATCTTATTAGAAATGAGCATATATTATTTCGTGAGTGAAGGTTATACTTTTGTGTGAAGATTATTTACCAATTTCAGTTGCATTAGGACCAAAGCTGAGGAGTGTAGAGAATTTCAAACACAGCTCCTCTTACCTTGGCCGTATATGGTTTGTCCAATTACATATTGTTTGTAATAAATTACCCACAAACCTAGTGGCTAAATTTTTTTTTATTATTATTCCCACAAATCTGCAGCTTGGGCTATCTCTACTCAATAGACTGGGTGAATCAAAGCCAGAGTCTAACATCTTTTGGAAGCTTGCTCACTCACATCTAATGCATGGGTTAGAAAGAAACCGACACCTCGGTGGTAGAAAAACAGAGCCCATAAGACTTTAGAAGTTTTATTGTAATGATGTCGACCATTTGTTTTTTCACACAAAGAGAGAGCATAAAACAGTAGATACACCCATGGGGCAAAGGACATAATGTTTGTGTCTGAGGAAGAAAACCCTACCTGGGGGTACTACTTACTTATTGCTCACTCTCTTTAATTTTCTAGCATATGTTTCAGTAAAATCTATTTAAAATAAAAATGCTCCTTCAGAAAAATTAGTAATGATTAGAAAGAAAGAACATGGGTGAGAAAAATAGATACAATTCAAAAATTAGGGTAAAAGACATATACTAAACAAAATAAGGATAAACGTTAGAAAATTGCAGTTTAAGAAAAAACTTAAGATATTTTCATAAATAGATTTTGTAGAAAAACACAACTGAATCACCTCAAATAGATATCAAAAGCAGAAAGGGGATAGAATGTTAGTGTTGAACCTAAAAAATAATTGGGAAAATGTTGCATCATTACTAAATTGCTACCTTAGAAGCAACATGAAGTTAAGCTTATAATGGTAAAAGTATAGATGAGGTAAGAAGGCTGGACTTCAAAACAAATCACAGAAAACTAAATGGAGATTAACAAAAAGATAACAGTGAAATAATGAATAGAGAAAATGAAATAGATGAAAGACAGATGAAGAAATAGGACATGCTGTAAGCATAATTTATGCTGCTAAAGAAAAGCATATAAATAAAGATGAAATTAAAAAATAAATGTATTTCTCAAAGTATAGAATTTTCAGTAAAAACCATAGTGTGTTTGAGGGAGAAAATGATATGGAATAATTACTATCAATATACAGTAGTAAAATTTTTAAACATCTTTGAAGATTAAAAAAAGAATCTGAGAAACATCCAAAAAGAAAAATCATGTCATTTATCAAAGAGAAAACATAAAGGTGATATCAACATGCCAAAGAGCACATTTTAATTCTGAATTACATTTCCAAAGAAACAAAAGTTTAACTCAAAAGGCTTTCATACTCAGCCATGTCATTAAAATATTTTGACATATGCAATAATTTGAAGGATAAAACAACCTTACAATTTATAGAAAACAAGAAACATTGCCTACTAAAAGTGATCCTACTAAAAGTGATCAACCATCAGCTGTTGAAACCAACTGACACACCTAACGAGGACCGAGGGAAGAGCAACTTTGACTTCAGTTCAGCTCAGTCGCTCAGTCGTGTCCAACTTAGGCTGTAGGAATCTGTGAGAGGACTGCTATCTTCATTAACAAGTTACAGCCAGACATTCCATAAAATCAGAACTTCTCTTGAAACCCTTGAAAGGTGGAGTTCTTACAGTAACAACTAGCCTTAAATTTAAAGAAAGGCAAGGACCTCCGAGGAGAGATGGAAAGAGCTCCGGGTTCCCTAGAGCAGAAAACAGAAGGAGGATGGGACGGCCACACAAAATGATAAGAAGAATTCAGCTAAAATGTTTGCTAATTCTTAATAAGCTGCTAGTGGCCAAGTGTGGGCCAATATGAGCGCGTGGAAGCTCTGGGAGCCACAGACCCGGGGGATTCGCACCCACGAGCAAGTCCTTCTCCGATGACCGCACCAGGTGCCCCAGACAAAGACGGGGCAATGAGCAGGCTGGAGGGTGCTCCCACAGGAGCAGGCTTTGGGGAGGAGTCGGATCCCGCTCCTGGGAAGCCCACAGCCTTCTCCCCAGCGGATCAGAAGGCGTTTGCGGCTGGGGGAGCAGGGCAAACTCTGTGGTCCCCAAGGTTCACTTGAAGACCCACGGCAGCTGTGAAAGTGAAAGGGTAAAGACCCTCTATCTTTGACGAGGCTGACATAAGGCAAATTAGAGTTTCACTGCACGCTGTATCGTCTGTATGTTCTGAATCCTCAGTATCATCAAGACACTTGAACAACATGATGGTATATGTATGTAGTACTTAATAAAGATGGGCTTCCCTGGTGGCTCAGAGGTAAAGAATCTGCCTGCAATACAGGGGACATGGGTTCGATCCCTGGATTGGGAAGATGCCCTGGCGAATCAAGTGGCGACCCGTTCCAGTATTCCTGCCCCGGGAAATCCCATGGACAGAGGGGCCCGGCTACAGTACCTGGGGTCACCGAGAGTCGGACATGACCTTGAGACTCAACCATCACCACCACCACTTAATAAAGATCAGGGAAGAGGCAAAAAAAAAAAAATACAACCCTCTGTCTTCAGGAGGGGCAGAAAAATGTCCTGGACTCACAGTGTAAAGAAGGCCTCACGCTGTGAGGAGGGCGGATGGATTCGTACCGGCTGACACTGGCCCTTCCTGTTCAGCCTCCTTCATCCACCGGGCTGCAAACCAGGCTCTGACAACATGCATCTTTAATTCCGAATGCCACAGACTCTATGCATATTTTTTCCTCTCTTAAAGTAAGGATTCACATTTCTTATTAGAACAAGAAGATACCAGAGAGAAAAATAATAATGGTACAATTTCATGTATTCATGACGGATACTTCACAGAATCAGAATTCTCAATGAATATTACCAAGGGAGGTCAGATAGTTTAGCTTTGATACAAGAAACCATTTAAAAATTCTAATTAGATGAAAAAGGAATATGGTTTTTTTAAATTAAATTCGGCAATCATTTCAGTTTAAAATTTCCCTTCTGTTAAAAAAGAAAAAAAAAAAAAACCTTATGCAGTGTGCTAATACAGATACTTTTTTATCTACTAGCTGCCAAACAATCCCTGATTAAAAGAATGAAATTTCATCATAATAGGAAAATTTAATGAGTTCTCATGAACAATTAAAAAGATTATTTGCATATTTTTAGCCTATTGGAGGAAAAAATACCAAGCAGGAAAGGTTTAGCAATAATTGCATGCTGAGAAGGAGTGGAAAGGGAGACATTAAATGCTTCTCTTTCTTCCTGAAGCCTTGGATAACATTTCAGGAGACTTATTAGCCTGCCTGTTAGTGACCTGGTTTACCAAGTCTCTGCACTTAGGCAGGCATTTATTGGAGGTGCTTCATCTCTGGTATCTTTATCCCTCCAAGAAACATTAGGAATACAGAGAGGACCCATGTCTGATTACCTTCACAGTGGTGTATACTGCAGTAACCGGAAGAGGAAATTACACCCAAAGCAAAGCTCGAGAAACATGTCACAAGCTCTCTTTGAAGAGTCTGTTTTGTGACATTTGTTGTTTGTTCCCCACCTTCTGGCACAGAGACCCATCAGAAACATCTGGCCCCAAAGTCCAGGCAGCAAAGGAGCTGGAAAGTATATGAACTTTGAGTCAGAAATATTCAGCCATTTACTGCCAAGTGACCTCAAACAAGAATTTCTTTTTCCTCTATAAATTTATAGATTACATTTGTGTAAAGTTTGCAATAATGTCTATCTTTTAGGATTGTTAAGATGATCAAGGAAGATGTACTCTTCCCAGTACAGTTTCTTGTATATAGAAGGCGCTCACTGCTTGGCAACTGGGGCATGGACATCTAAATAATAATAAACACGCCCTAGCGGACAAGCGGCACATCGTTAATGGGGGGAATACGCGTTAGTATTTAACACGTGGAAAACGATAGAGTCAATAGAGACCAACAGTGATGTCTGCTACCCTGCATCTTCCCCACCTGCATCCTTAATCAACCCTGACCCTGGAATGTCCTTCTTTCAATAGGAAATAAACTGAAAACACTGGCATACTCCCACATCTCTTTCCCTCAGCTCATGTTTCTTTCAGCCATGACTTGAGGGGCTTGGCTGACTCAGCTGCCATTGCCCCACCCAAAAGCACGCTGCTTATCTTTTTGGGTTTTTGCCTCAAAGCTTTTTCAGGAGCCACACAGCTCTCTCAGACTATATATAGAAAAACACAGCCTCACTGCAAGAGAGGGACGGAAAGAAAGTAGAAGTGAAGTTGCCTAGTCATGTCCTACTCTTTGCAACCCCACGGACTGTAGCCCACCAGGCTTCTCCATCTGTGGGATTTCCCAGGCAAGAATACTGGAGTGGGTTGCTCTTTCCTTCTCCAGGGGATCTTCCCGACCCAGGGATCGAACCCAGGTCTCCTGCATTGGAGGCAAACATTTTACAGTCTGAGCCACCAGGGAAGTCGAGAGGGATGGAGGGTGTAGTGAATTCCTGAGGCAACTTTCAACCAATGGGAATAAGATCCAATGGATAAGTCCCCCAGACTCCTGTTCTTAGGAAGGAAAATTCTAGCAGGCATTCTTCACACATGTAGATGCCTTCTGGGCTGAGCCCCTTTTGCTTTCAAGGGGGCTCCCTACAGTGCATAATTGGCTTCCATTCTCTTCTTTTCTCTCTCCAGCCCCCTTTTCCAACTCCCTGGCATCTTCTGCCCGAGAAGTGTCCTCTTTCAGGCTCTGTTCTCAGAAGGGTCCCACTGTTCGAAAGTGGAATGCATATCAGTTATAATTCTGATCTGGGTTCACTCAAAAGGCACATACTCTGTAGCTTTGATATGCTATGATTTGAATTGAAAAAGCAGCAATTACTTTTCACAAGTTCTTGCATACACATGGAAGATAGGCATGCAATAAAAAGAGGTGATAGATTGTCAGGAAGAAAACATTTTGGGAGGAAAAATATGTAGCTCAATTATTTAGTATTTCATATTCATTTTACTTGGTCTTATGCACATGGAGATAATGAACTCTTAAGAAATATAACAGATCAAAATGCAGAAGAGAATCTTAGTTGAAGATTTTTTATAGTTTTTTATATAATGTAATATATTCAAGGATGAATTTTATATTTCAACATGGAAAAAATGTAATTTTCTAACACCTACACCCTTAAAGAGATGGGAATACCAGACCACCTTACCTGTCTCCTGAGAAATCTGTATGCAGGTCAGGAAGCAACAGTTAGAACTGGACATGGAACAGCAGGCTGGTTCAAAATTGAGAAAGGAGTACATTAAGGCTATATATTATCACCCTGCTTATTTAACTTATATTCAGAGTACATCATGCTAAATGCTGGGCTGGATGAAATACAAGCTGGAATCAAGATTGCTGGGAGAAATATCAACAACCTCAGATAGGCAGATAATACCACTCTAATGGCAAAAAGCAAAGAAGAACTAAAGAACATCTTGATGAAAGTGAAAGAAGAGAGTGAAAAAGCTTGTTTAAAACTCAGTATTCAAAAAACAAAGATTATGGCATCCAGTTCCATCAATTCACAGCAAATAGATGTGTAAAGATTGCAAACAGTGACTGGCTTTATTTCCTTGGGCTCCACAATCACTACAGCCAGGAAATTAAAAGCCTTGCTCCTTGGAAGAAAGTGAAAGTGTTAGTTACTCAGCTGTGTCTGACTCTTTGAGGCCCGTGGAGTGCTATGACAAACCTAGACAGCATGTTAAAAAGCAGAGACATCACTTTGCCAACAAAAGTACGTCTAGTCAAAGCTATAGTTTTTCTGGTAGTCAAGTACAGTTGTGAGAGGTGAACCATAAAGAAGGCTGAGCACCAAAGAATTGATGCTTTTGAACTGTGGTGTTGGAGAAGACTCTTGAGAATCCCTTGGAGAGCAAGGAGATTTGCTTCTTTATGAAGTGCATGTAGTCTTTTAAATTTCTACCAGCAATGACCGAGAGTTTTTGCTGTTTCACATTCTCATCAAATTTGAAATTTGTCTTTTAAAAATTCTGGTAATTCTAATAGTGTCATATTCTGTTTTAAATTTTTACTTCTATGGTGACTAATGATGTTGAGTTTTTTTTTTTTTTATGTGCTTATTGGTCATTCTTGTTTTCTAGACTGTTGAATTCTTTTATCTATTTTTATTATTTTGTCTTCTAATTAATATGTTGCAGAAGTTCTTCATATATATTTGATATCAGTCCTTTGCAGGATATCTTAATTACAAAAAGGTCACTCAATATGTGACTTGCTTATTCATTTTCTTAAAATTTTTTTGAAGAATAAATCTATTAAACTTTGTCTGATTTATCATTTTATTACTGCTATTATGTCCTGCTTTTAAAAAGTATTGCCTACACTCTATTACAAAAATATCCTTTGATATTTTCTTACAGTTTTATAATTTTAGCTTTTATATTTAGATCTGTGATCTCTCAAATATTTTTTTTTTTCTGTGTGGTGTGAGATTGGAGTCAAATTTCTTTTTCTTTTTTCAAGTGGATATCCAGTTTCTCCAGAACCATTGGCTGAAAACCTTATCCTTTCTCCCACTAAATTAGCTCTTTGCCATTGTGAAAATCAATTGGCTGTAGACATGTGGATCTATTTCTGAACTCTCAATTCTGTTGCATTTGATCTATTTTTCCCCACATGTACTGTTACTTAAACTGTCTTGGTTGCTATTACTTTATATTGATCTCTGAAATCAGGTTGATCAAATTTTACCTTCTTTATCATACATTTTGGTTGTCCGATGTCTTTTGCATGTTATTGAATTAAATTATTCAATATTTTAAATTATAAATTTAAATTACTGAATCAGCTTATTAATTTCTACAAAATAGCCTATGAGAATTTTTACTGGAGTTGTAGTGAATACATATAAACTTAGGTATAACTGATGTCTGACTATCAACATTGCATCTCTCAGTCTATGAACATAGTATATCAACTTACTTAGGTGTTCTTTTATTTATTTCAGCAATGTTTTGTAATTTCCAGCATATAGTTCTTACACATACTTCATTAATTTCATTCTTAAGTAGTTAATGGTTTTTGCTATTTATAAATAATTATTTTATTGTACTTTTCTATTAATTGTTTATGTTTAGACCTACAATTAATTTTTTATATTGAGCAGTGTACTGTAACATTCTAAATCTCCTTCCTAGTTCTAGTCGAGTATTGTTATTGTTTTGTTTCTGTACATTACTTAGAGTTTTCCAAAATAAGCTGTCATGCAATATTCATTTTTCATTATCCTCAGATGTTATTAAGAGTAATGTAAATAAACAAAGAATGGGAGAATCACATTATTAGTTAATCATTATGAAGTAACTAAAGAATATGGAACATAAAACATTTCAAAACCTATTTCTCATTCACAGCACTGCACAGATATTGTCAGATTTTAAATATAGAATAAGATTTCATTGACTTAGTGCTATTTAAAAGTAGGTCAACTTTCACCCCATTGCTTTGGATGGTATTTTAATCCTCTGTATTTTGTATTTTATGCTCAAAGAAATACATAAAGGTATTATTTCATTACTGTATTTCAAGAAGAAATATGATAAGGACTTGCCAAGCACTGGTATACCAAACAAGAGAACTGCAAACAATATCACACCTGCACATGTGGACAGAATGTTGTGCATATACTATGCGTGATCTTGGTTGTCAGTAATTTCGACAGGGGCTTCCCCGGTGGCTCAGACAGTAAGGAGTCTGCCTGCAATGCAAGAGATGTGGGTTCAGTCCCTGGGTCAGGAAGAGCCCCTGGAGAAAGGAAAGGCTCTCCACTCTAGTATTCTTGCCTGGAGCATTCCATGAACATTCTTGCCTGGAGTATTCCATGAACATTCTTGCCTGGAGCATTCCATGAGGCTCCATGAAGAGCCTCATGACTACAGTCCACAGGGTCACAAAGAGTTAGAAGGACTAAGTGACTAACACTTTCACTTTTCAATTACAACAGGGCTTTTTGCAGTGACAGGAACAGAGCATCTGACTTGAAGTTGTCAACAACTACTCTGGTGGCTCAGATGGTAAAGATTCTGCCTGCAATGCAGGAAACCTGGTTTGATCCCTGGGTTGGGAAGATCCCCTGGGGAAGGGAATGGCTACCCACTCCAATATCCTTGCCTGGAGAATGCCATGGACAGAGGAGTCTGGCAGGCTACAGTCCATGGGGTTGCAAAAGAGTTGGGACATGACTGAGTGATGAACACTAGAGGAATTAGTTGCCAATTCAGATGCATATTTGGAAATAGAAAATTGGTCTTGTGGTGACTATAAAATTCCCTTCGTGCAAGCCATTGTATAATGTCGATGAGAATTGCTCTGAGTTTATCATAAATTCCAGCCATCAAATCTTGAAGTCAAAGAAATGCACGGTCCCTTATGTCGAACTCCTCTTCTGAAGCACATCAGCAGGTACACCTTGCTGTGCTGAGTTGTCTTGAGTCACAGTGCGCTCTCTGTGACCAAAGGCCTAACAAAGTCTTTTGTGATGTTCGTTACTTTTACTGTCATTTGAAAAGGTGACATTGATGTAGCACGGGAGACTTAGGCTTCAGAAAAAAACCAAAAATGGCATTTCAAAATATTTCAGAATGCTTTGAATTTTACTTGTTTCTTGGTGATGTTACTTTCAACTATTCTTAATTTGCAGCAGAAGAGAAAGATAGATCCAAGGAAGTAAATTTTCCAGTGTTAAATTATGAATGACAATATATTTGCAAATGAAGCAACTGACAAAGAATTAATCCAAAAAATATAAACAGCTCATGCAACTCAATATCAAAGGAAAAAAAAAAAAAAAGCAAACAATCCAGGCAAAAAACAGGTAGAAGACCTAAATAGATATTTCTCCAAAGAAGACAAACAGATGGCCAACAAACACATGAAAAGATGCTCAACATCACTAATTATTAGAGAAATGCAAGTCAAAACTACAGTGAGATAGCACCTCACACTAGTAAGAGACGCCATCATCAGAAAATTGCAATCAGTGCTGGAGAGGGTGTGGAGAAAACAGGAAAACCTTCCTGAACTATTGGTGGTAATGGAAATTGATACAGACACAATAGAGAATAGTATGGGGTTCCTTAAAAGCTAAAAATACAACTACCATATGACCCAGGACATATATCCAGTGGAAACTATCATTCGAAAGATACATGCACCCCTGTGTTCACTGCAGTGCTATTTACAATAGCCAGGCATGGAAGCAACCTAAACATCCATCAACAGAGGAATGGATAGAGAAGATGTGGTGCGTATATACGATAGAATATTACTCAACCCACTCCAGTGTTCTTGCCTGGAGAATCCCAGGGACGGGGGAGCCTGGTGGGCTGCCATCTATGGGGTCGCACAGAGTCGGACACGACTGAAGCGACTTAGCAGCGGCAGCAGCAGCCATAAAAGGAACGAAACTGGGTCATTTGCAGAGGTGTAGATGAACCTAGAGGCTGCCATACAGAGTGAAATCAGAAAGAGAAAGACGAAGTTTATTAACACACATATGTGGAATCTAGAAAAATGGTATAGATGATCTTATTTGCAAAGTAGAAATAGACGACAGACGTAGAGAACAAACGTATGGACACCAAAGGCCGGGGGTGGGGGTGGGGCGGCAAGAGTGAGGGAAGGATGAACCAGGAGACTTGGATTCACATATACACACTAGTGATACGATGTATGAAGTAGATAATGAACGGGAATCTACTGGATAGGTCAGGGAACTCCACTCACTGCTAGTTCAGTTCAGTTCAGTCGCTCAATCATGTCCAGCTTTTTGCAACCCCATGAACCACAGCAGGCCAGGCCTCCCTGTCCATCACCAACTCCCGGAGTTCACCCAAACTCATGCCCATTGAGTCCGTGATGCCATCCAACCATCTCATCCTCTACTGTCCCCTTCTCCTCGCGCCTTCAATCTTTCCCAGCATCAGGGTCTTTTCCAATGAGTCAATTCTTTGCATCAGATGGTCAAAGTATTGGAGTTTTAGCTTCAACATCAGTCCTTCCAATGAACAAACACCCAGGACTGATCAGGATGGACTGGCTGGATCTCCTTGCAGTCCAAGGGACTCTCAAGAGTCTTCTCCAACACCACAGTTCAAAAGCATCAGTTCTTTGGTGCTCAGCTTTCTTTATAGTCCAACTTTCACATCCATACATGACTACTGGAAAAACCATAGTGTTGACTAGATGGACCTTTGTTGGCAAAGTGATGTCTCTACTTTTTAATATGCTGTCCAGGTTGGTCACAGCTTTCCTTCCAAGGAGTAAGCGTCTTACTGTGAATAGTTCTACACAATTTTTAAAAGGCTTTCTGAGACTTATTTTTGAACCTGTAGCTATATTTGATTTGTTGTTACTGTTGCATACTACACCATCAAATGAAAGAATGATAATGTATTTCTCCTTCTTCAGTGGATATGAGTTTTTTCCAGTTTTCTTACTACTCCAAAAGATGCTATGCATATTCTGATATATTTCTCCTGTAGAACATGTGTAAGAGTTTCATTAATATATGTATTTTGAGTAAAATTTTTGTAATTTTTAACTTTATTGGAACATATCAAAATCTAAAATGGTTGTTCCAGTTTACAGTCCCACCAAAAATGTGCAATGATTTCTTGGCTCCACATACTTAAGTACTGTCACCCTTTTAAAATCTTGCCTATCTTAAATACAAGAGATGGTACATTGTTTTCCAATTTGGATTATGCTAATTGCCCTTTGAGTATTGCAAATAATGGTACTATGAAAATTTGCATACTTTTGATTGATTTTTAAATGTGAAGTACCTAGAATACATTCAATTTGGTCATAACGTATATGCTTTTAAAATATGTTAAGTTACGGTTTGCCAGTGCTGCGTTAAGGGATTTTGTATCTGTATTTATGAAGATATTGGTTGGCAATTTTCTATTTCGTCCTGTACTTTTTTAATTAACTTTTGGTATTAGAGATTTGCTAGCCTCGTAAAACAAGTTAGTCCTAGCCAGTAATCCCTATTCTTCTGTTTTCTAAAAAAGTTTATGTAATTTCTTTCTTGACTGCTTGATAAATCTTACCATATGATTCTTGAGCTTTCTTATTAGAAAGATTTTTGATAAACAATTCAAATTTTAATAGTGGGCTTATAGATTCTTGTGTCAATTTTGCAAGGCTGAATTTTTCAAGAAAATTTGTCTGTTTCATAAAATTTAAAAAAATGTTGTCATAAAGTTTCTTATACTAGTCTCTCTATCATATATAAATATGATAGGATACATATATCTGTGTGTGTGGATGTTAGCCGTTCAGTTGTGTTTGGCTCTTTGTGACCCCATGGACTGAGCCTGCTAGGCTCCCCAATCTATGGAATTTGAATACTGGAGTGGGTTGCCATTCCTTCCTTCCAGGGATCTTCCCACCCAAGGATCGAACCCAGGTCTCCTGCATTGCAGGCAGATGCTTTACCATCTGAGCCACCAGGGAAGCACATTTATATATATATACATATATATATAAAACATCCAACCCATATAATCTGTCATGATAACTCCTTTTTCACTGCTAATCTGGTGATTTGTACTGTCTCTTTTTCTTGATCAGTACAGCTAAAGAGTTTGTCAATTAATTAATATTTATATTAGTTATTTATGTGTATTAATTATATTAAATAATTTAATTTATTTATATTTTCAAAGAACTAGCTTTGGGCTTGACTGATATTCTCTATTACCTGTCCCTTTTCTATTTAATTAATTTCTCCTCATTGCCATTTTCTTTTCCTATATACTTTCTGTTCACTTTTCTTCTTTTTTAAAGTTCGTAAGGTCAAACCTGAAGGCACTGGTGAAAAATCTTTTGTCTTTTCTAATATCAGAAATTTCTAAAGTCAGTTTCTCTTTAAGCAATGCTTTAGCTCTATCTCACTAATTTTGATATGTTATATTTTTTGTTATTTATCTTAATGTCCATTAAGATTTTATCTTTTTCTCTTATATAATTTTAAAATACATTGTTTTATTTCCCAGTACTCGGGTTTCCTAGATATTTTGCTATTATCAAAAATTTAATTTGTATAATTGTAACTATTTTAAATTCAAATGGGAAACCAGTGGTCCTTTTTTGTTGTTGTTCTTATTTATTTGCTTAGTTGTATCCAACTCTTTGTGACCCCATGAACTGTAGCCCTCCAGGCTCCTCTGTCCATGGGATTTCCCAGACAAGAATACTGGAGTGGGCTGGCATTTCCTTCTGCAGGGATTGTCCTGGCCCAGAGATTGAACCTGAGTCTCTGCATTGGCAGACGATTCTTTACCACTAATTCTTTATCAGGGAAGCTCCCTTAAATGCACGTTACATTGAAGTTAAACTTAGGTTCAGTTTAATTTTAAAATAGACTATGTTTTCCTATTATAAGTCTTGTAGAAAAAAGATGGACAGCATTATATACTGTCGTGATTAAAGAAAAGCATCTCATAAAGGAGTCTCCAGAAAGAAGTTAACTGTAGAATTAACTTGTAACTTGTCTGTTTAAGTTAACTGTAAAAAACAAGATGTTTTTTCTTCCTTCTATTAAGTTTATCAGCTTTGGCCTAACAACTTATATCATTTCTGAATAAATATGGGCTTTCTAAAAGATGAGCCATTTCCTTTTTAAATACTGCACAGAGACTTTCAGGCTTCTTAGAATTTCTGTGAAGACTATTGAAATTTCAGAAGCACTTTTCAAACATTTTTGGCAAATGTATAGATGTCACCTTCAAAACCAAATTGCATGAAAGTTAAACATCCAAGGAAGACTTTATTCTAGGGGAGAAAAATCAGAGTTCATTCGAGATTTGGGGCGTGGGGATCACAGGCCTTCTGTTTGCTAACTGGTCAGACCCAAGACACGAGGACACTTTCCTGTGCCTTTGTGATGGGAGGAAGGTTCACACTCAGAGCAAGGTGCCCCGGAAGGGAACTCGAGCTCCCACCCTCCCATGGAGACTGGTAGGTAGGAACACCTCCTTCTTCCATAATGTCATTTCAAAGGGTTGGCCCCAGGTCCTTGAGAAACACAGTCCTGGGTATAAAACTGGCCAGAGGCTTTTTAAAAAAGATTTGCATTTCAAAGGGGCAAAGAAAGACTTTACAATGATACATTTTTCTAAAGTAAACGCTCTAAGAAAAGGGAGCCGAGGGACCTCTGTGGTTAGGCCATCTGGATTCTGTAAGGGCCTGGGTGAAAGGGTGGTCAGGGGCCCGGAGGCAGGAAGAGCTTGTCTAAAGCGCACTTAAGCTGAGGGAACTGTTAAGGCCATCTTGACCATCAGTTCTTTAGCTGCTGAGTTTGTGTTTCTGACACTCAGTCTTCGTTGCTCCATAACACCATGGAAACAGTCCTTAAGCAGAGAATGGACTTCTGATCCAGGAAGCTGAGGCTCCAAGGCCATGTCATTTTGCTCTAGGCCCAGCTGAATGTGACCATAATAGTCAGTACTTCAAGACCACAGTGAGAACAGGATGGATTCAAGTGGCCTATGTAGTTATACACATTGTACTTTAACAGGAGTAATTTTTCCTAACTGATCAAGAAAACTGAAGTCTCCTCCAATACTAATGAAAATAGAATTGGTGGTACTTGCTGTGCTCTAACTCAGATCTTTACCATATTGTTTGTCAAAAATGATGCAGCATACATATTATTCTGGGAGCAGAGAGGTTGAATTTAATCAGTGCCTTTTGTTTTCTTGCTATTTGCTTTGATTGCTGCAGTTTAGCTGTTTGGCTCTGTTGAGTCATTATCTCGACCCCCCCCCCCTCCCCCCCCCGCCTTCCTTACTTCTCTTTGTTTCATTACCATCTTTATCTTATAATTTCTTTATTGTTTGAGCTGTACTTCTCAGTGTTCAAATGATTGTTTGTTTCCAAATTCCTTTTTGCATCAGAAACTTTTAGTTCAAACTGAAGTTTGGAAATAATAAGTTCGAACAAATCTGATATCTACTTTGGAATTGCATTCCTTCATACATTTGTGGACAGTTGGTAGAATACTATTGAATGATGTGGATAATTATGTAAATTAGCATCATACCTTGTAGGTCAGTTCAGTTCAGTTCAGTCGCTCAGTCGTGTCCGACTCTTTGCGACCCCATGAACTGCAGCACGCCAGGCCTCCCTGTCCATCACCATCTTCCGGAGTTCACTCAAACTCACATCCATCGAGTTGGTGATGCCATCCAGCCATGTCATCCTCTGTCGTCCCCTTCTCCTCCTGCCCCCAATCCCTCCCAGCATCAGACTCTTTTCCAATGAGTCAGCTCTTTGCATGAAGTGGACAAAGGATTGGAATTTCAGCCTCAGCATCAGTCTTTCCAATGAACACCCAGAACTGGTCTCCTTTAGAATGGACTGGTTGCATCTCCTTGCAGTCCAAGGGACTCTCAAGAATCTTCTCCAACACCACAGTTCAAAGCATCAATTCTTTGGCACTCAGCTTTCTTCACAGTCCAACTCTCACATCCATACATGACCACTGGAAAAACCATAGCCTTGACTAGATGGGCCTTTGTTGGCAAAGTAATGTCTCTGCTTTTGACTATGCTATCTAGGTTGGTCATAACTTTCCTTCCAAGGAGTAAGTGCTTTTAATTTCATGGCTGCAATCACCATCTGCAGTGATTTTGGAGCCCAGAAAAAGAAAGTCTGACACTGTTTCCACTGTTTCCCCATCTATTTCCCATGAAGTGATGGGACCAGATGCTATGATCTTCATTTTCTGAATGTGGAGCTTTAAGCCAATTTTTTCACTCTCCTCTTTCACTTTCATCAAGAGGCTTTTTAGTTCCTCTTCACTTTCTGCCATAAGGGTCACGTCATCTGCATATCTGAGGTTATTGATATTTCTCCCGACAATCTTGATTCCAGCTTGTGCTTCTTCCAGCCCAGCGTTTCTCATGATATACTCTGCATATAAGTTAAATAAACAGGGTGACAATATACAGCCTTGACATACTCCTTTTCCTATTTGGAATTGATTGCCTTGATAGCCCCTGTTAATGCCCTCACTATAACCATGCTCCTTGAAGTATGATTTTGCTGCTCTCCTCATCAAGAGGTAGAGTGTATTTCTCCACACTTTGAATTGGTACAGTCTTATGACTTGCTTTGACCAATAGAATGAAGCAGAAGAGCTATTTGCCAGTTCCAAGCCTAGGAACTTTAATGGATACCTGCATCTTCCCTGAGTATTAAAGCCAGACTAGTCAATGGAAGGGTTAGAGACCGCATTGAGGAGAGCTGAGTATTCTCAGCCAGCCAGTCTACAAACTAGCAACTACCTGAACAAGAGCACTCAAGATCAGCCACATCTGTTCATATCAGGGGAACCACTGGTTGATACATAGACCAAGAACAAAAATAAATGTTAATGTTTCCCACCACTAGGGTTTTGTAGTTGCTTGTTGCACAGCACTGTTAGAGTATTAAGTAACTGATATAGCAACTGTCTTTTCCCTAGATGGTTCCCACCTAATTATTTCAAACATCTGTTGACTGCTATATTATGTACCAAGGTACAATGGTCAGTACTAAAGACACAAAAACAGATATCAAGAATCCTTCTCTCAGTTGACATGCTCAGGCAAGAGACAGAGGGAGAAAAAATAGTCAACACTCTGTAACAGATTGTCATGTGTTATATCCGATGAGCACAGGGTTCATGGAGCCCCCATATTGGTATTTAACACAAAGAAACATCCAATGATCTTCCTGGCAATAACTGAAGTGTGTGGAATCTTGATTAGGATGAGTAAGAGATAAATTGGTTAGAAAGATGTGATAGAAAAACATTTGAGGAAGCAGCAAATTATTTTTAAATCATGAGAGAGCAAAGGATACTGCAAAAATGTTAAGTACTTAAAAATAATGACATATGTGGGTTTAGCAGAGATGATTTGGGGAATTTAAGTAAAAAAAAACAGATTAGAGCATAAATATCCTTGAGTTCCAAAAGTTTGATCTCTATCTCGAAAATCTTAGAGAAAAGCAAAGATTGTTAAAAGTTATAGTTGATGTGGTTATTCCAAGCATTTGAGAAGGTCTTTATGGTAGTCATGATGACAGTCAAAGATAGGAGCTGTGCAGTAAGAGCCAACTGCAGGCGTACAGGCAACGAGGGGGAAGCTGTGGTGTACCTGTGGCCATTCAGAAAATGCCAAGAAAAAAGGAGTAACGAGGACAGAGAGTTGCTTTTGCCACTATTCAAAGAATGGATAGAATTGAGTTGGCATGTACTAAATGCGGTGTAAATGTTATTTGCTTTTATTATTGTTATTTCACTTTTACTCCAGCCTCCATCTTAGGCCTTACCTTCCACTACACCACTGCACATACCTTTTTATAATACCAAAGTCAACAAGAACTAGTCCCCAGATGTGCCCTGCGCTTTGCTATTTCCCTACTTATATTCATGTGCTCACCTCCTCTTTGAAATTCCCTTTTCATCTTGTCGAAATTCTACTTACCCTTCACCTCAAATACTGCCTCCTCCTGAATTACATAATGGCTGTGTAATCTTGAGAAATGCATGTAACTGCTTAAGCCTTGGTTTTCACACCTGTTAAATGGAAGGTAATAGAAATCGTAAGGATTAAATGTGATAAAACAAGTAAAAAAAAAAAAAAGAATGGATAGAGACATAATGAGAAATGTAAAAAAAGAAACCCACGATATGTATAGAAGGAAATTAAACTATCCCATGGCATCAGTTTCATAGCTGACATCCCGTGTGTGTGTGTGTGTTCGCACGTGTGCAGTGTGCACGCTCAGCTGTGTCTGACTGTGGCCCTACGGACTGTAGCCTTCCAGGCTCCGCTGTCCAAGGAATTTTCAGGCAAGAATACTGGAATGGGGTGCCACTTCCTGCTCTGGGGGCCGACACAGAGATCGAACTTGTGTTTCCCCTGTCTCCCTCGTAGGCAGGGGGTTCTTTACCCACTGAGCCAATAGGGAAGCCCCAGCTGGCATCCCCATGGGGATTTCCAAGTTTCTGGGGCAGAGTCTCACTACCACTGAGGGAAGAAAGAGAGCAGCGAGCTAGAAACTTTGAGCTCAGAGGTGTCTGGGGACTGAATCTGTGTCCTAAGTTATGAATTAACTTTCATCTCATGGTTGTACCTTCATGAATGAGAGTTCCTCAAAGGAGGCTGAGCGCAAAAATGTGCACATAACCTTTCCTTCAGGAGGCAGAGTCTCTTTCTCTGCCCCTTCAATCTGGGCATCCCATGTAATTTGATTTGACTACAAGAAATGATGGAAAGGAAACTGAGCAAATTCTGAGTCTGACCTCATGACACTTCTATATGCGTCTCACCCTTGGGACACTGAGACCATCGTGTGTCCAAGTCTGAGTTAACCTGCGGGGGGCTAAGAGACCAAGTGGAATAAAGACAAGCCCAGGTGACACGGTGCTAAAGAATCTGTTTGCCAATGCTGGAGACACAAGAGATGCGGGTTTGATCCTTGGGGTGGGAAGATCTCCTGGAGTAGGAAATGGCAACCCCTGTTTGCCTGGAGAATGCCATGGACAGAGGAGCCTGGGGGGCTACAGTCCATGGGGTCACTAAGAGTCAGACACACCTGGATGACTCAACACACACAGTCTAGTTAACACCCCTTTGACCAGCTAGGCTCTGTCAACCAGGAAGCTTGCCATGGGTGAATGAGAGAGTCCAGCTGAGATCAGCTGAAGGACTTTTCTAGCTGACTCAGAAAAAAGTGCATATCCAATGACGAACATATGGCTATTGTTTCAAGTCACAGTGTTTATGAGGATTTTTAAAGCTATAAAAGACATAAAATATGATAAAGAAGTTTCCCTAAAAGATGGTCCCGATTATTGTCTCTGTGATGCAATGGGTTAGTGCGTTTGGCTGTTAACCAAAAGATTGGTGGTTTGACGCCACCCAGGGACAGTGCTTTAGATTTTAGGAATTCCCTGGTAGCTCAGTTGGTAAAGAATCTGCCTGCAGTGCAGGAGACCTGGGTTCGATCCCTGGGTCAGGAAGATTCCCCTGGAGAAGGGAATGGCAACCCACTCGCCATTTCCAGTATTCTCGCCTGGAAAATCCCATGGACAGAGGAGCCTGGCAGGCCCCAGTCCATGGGGTAGCAAGAGTTGGATATAATTTAGGGATTAAACCTCCACAGAATATCATGGCTTCCAGTTGGAGCCGAGATATTTCTATTTTTCATGTTCTGTGTTCTGTGATAGTATCTGCATTTTGAATTTGTGACATATGAATATAAAAGTGAAGAAAATGAAGCAGGGTGGAAAGAAACTGATGACTCTACTTAACTAAACTAGGTAGGGATAAAATCGATAACCTTTATGGTTTGAATTCATAAGCCCATTTTACCCTCAATTTAGTTTTATGTCTTCAAAAGCATTTATCCAATTTTTACAGATTTCATACAAGAAATCATTTTCTTTTGAAATTTCAAAATTGCTTTTTGGTTCAATTAAACCTTGATGCCAGGGCAACTGAAGCTGTAACCAGTTGACTGTCCTCCACATCTTGGCCAAGTGAATACATTCTGCATTTTTCCTTTATCTGCTTTGGATGAATTATTCATTGATTGAACTCACATTTCCAGGAACACAGATGGAAAATGGTTTTTAAAATGTGCCCTTTAATAGAGTATTCTATTTTTTTTCTCATTAAATGCCTTTGTATAGTCAACTATTGCTTCTGACCAACCACAGCTATGCCCCGGTGGCTCAGCGTCACCTCGGATTCTTTCACTCTCCCACACTTCCCTTTCTTCTAGACCCGAGTTTGCTATTCCAGACATGCCTGTGCAGTCATCACATCTGAAATCTTACATGTATGCTGTTCCTTCTGACAGATGAAACACACAAGATACAACATGTGGGACTGAGCAAAATGTGCAGCGTTTTCTTTCTTTTTCCCCCCACTACCTTCCCTCTTTTCCTCTATTCTTCCTACCTTCTTCCTTCCTTTTATCTTTGATTTATTAGAATACTAAAGTATTATTTGATACACTGTTTATCAGTGTGACTATATCCAACTTATTCTGAACGCCCAACTCTTTCAAATGTTTCATATTTTGAACCCATTTAAATATTTTTTTCTCTCTTAAATGTAGTATAATAGAAAAAGAAGCAATTTTGAAGTCACACATTTTGTATTTAATCCAGACTGAACCACGTTCTGGTAAAGAAATGAGTTAAGTAACCTAAATGATTCTCACTATCTTGCCTACAAAATAAGGCAAATAACCCTATTTTAGAAGAGCATTATGAGAATAACATTGTCTATATTTTTTTAAAAATTGTGATATAGGTGGTGCTTTAAACACTGTAGAACAGTGTGAGAATTTCTAGGGAGTGAAATGAATAGTAAGTTCCTAAAGTGAACTGAAGTAGAGAAAGGCTTTTCTTGGACTTGAAATTTTAAATGATCCTTGAAGGGTCACAAAAATTGATAATTTTAAGAGAGGCGAGTTCTTCTAGGAAGAGACTTTTCCAAATATCTGAGTCCCTATGGTTATTTCTTGTAGCCTTCTGAATATTTAAAATGGAGACTTTTGCATTTGGGAGATTAATCTATGTCTCCTATTGCAAGACTGACATCATATGTATACATACTCTTAAGTAAGAGGCATCAAAAGCTATTCTCTTTCATTGTGGTGTTTTAACTTTCGTAAGAGAAGAGCTGTCCTTATATAGAAAGAATATATTTCTATTTTCATATTCACAGCTTTTCTTCCATTTTCATCTATTTTTTGACCACATTTTTCACTTCACAAACTTGGCATGTATCTTATGCAAGAAAACAGAAAGTAAGTACAAAGTCATATATATATATATATTTCAAATAGAGGTTTGGCAGACAAAAAGATTAATTTGCTTTTTGTCAGCCTCACCCTCCATTATTCCTTTCTCACTTACTTCTCTGTGCTTCTTGGTAACTGGGAGAGACATTCTGAGTAAATTATAGGGAAAGAGTTCATCAGCTCGTAAAAATCCGTGTAACGAGGTGAAATTCAGATTCAGCTTAACTTTGCCATGCTGGTTGTACTACCTTGGATATTCTTGATTGCAAAGGTAAGAGATACAGTTTGATTTCAAACTTGCAGCATCAAATATGCCGTTAGATGGGAGAATCACTTGGTTTGTGGTTTCTATTTGTGGCCTCCAGAGGGCAGTGTCCATCCTTTCAATACTCGCTCGCTCGCTTAGTCGCTTCAGTCGTGTCTGACTCTGTGCGACCCCATAGACGGAAGCCCACCAGGCTCCCCCGTCCCTGGGATTCTCCAGGCAAGAACACTGGAGTGGGTTGCCATTTCCTTCTCCAATGCAGGAAAGTGAAAAGTGAAAGTGAAGTCGCTCAGTCGTGTCCGACTCCCAGCGACCCCATGGATTGCAGCCCACCAGGCTCCTGCATCCATGGGATTTTCCAGGCAAGAACACTGGAGTGGGTTGCCATTTCCTTCTCCAATGCAGGAAAGTGAAAAGTGAAAGTGAAGTCGCTCAGTCGTGCCCGACCCTCAGCGACCCCATGGACTGCAGCCCACCAGGCTCCTGCGTCCATGGGATTTTCCAGGCAGGAGTACTGGAGTGGGGTGCCATCGCCTTCTCCGCCTTTCAATACTATAGAACCCTAATAGCTGTCTATGTATAATCTATTAATTAACTATCTATCTCCCTTCAAATTTATGTTACTGTTTTTGCCTAGGGGCAAAGAATCCTCCACTAACAAAAGGTTTATGAGAAGATAGAAATACATTGTATGTGCGCATGCGTGCTGTTGTTTCGGTCGTGTCTGACTCTTGGTGACCCCATGGACCCTAGCCGGCCAGGCTCCTCTGTCCGTGGGGTTCTCCAGGCAAGAATACTGGAGTGGGTTGCCATGCCCTCCTCCAGGAGATCTTCCCGACCCAGGGACTGAGCCCGTCTCTTACACCCCCTGCATTGGCAAGAGGGTTCTTTACCACCAGCGCCACCTGGAAAGCCCAATACATTATCTATTATCATTTAAAATAGTTATCAGATACTTTCTTTGCGCTTCTGAAAGAACAAATGCAACATGGCCAACAAAACAGAAACACTAAACAGCAACTACTTTCATAAGGAAAAACCCTCCTTGCTTTCGTGTGTGGGTGGGTGCACACGCGCACACTGGCTCCATCATGTCCGACCCTCTGTGACCCTGTGGACTCCTCTGTCCACTGAGTCCTCCAGGCAAGAATACTGGAGTGGGTCGCTATTTCCTTCTCCAGCTGTTCTTCTCAACCCGGGGATCGAAGCTGCATCTCTTGCATCTCCTGCATTGGCAGTTTCTTTACCACTGCTTTTGTAAATAATTATTTAAATAGATGCCAAAAATGACCCCAGTCTCCTCCAAATCCAGAAAGCAAGCATAGACGAAGATCGGACTTTGACCAGGACAACGAGTCTTTCTAAGAGTAAACAGTGACAAACTGGTATGTTCTCAACAAAGCTCCGATTTCCCATATACTGCAAGGAAAACTGTGATGCTCTCTCTGGAAAAGGGGTTCTTCTACAGATACTTGTTTAGGTTCTTAATAAGTCAAGACCAGTGAGTGATCACTTATAAACTACTGCTATTATTCGAACTATAGAAAGAATGTGTGATATAGAATCATTTGGGAGTGTAGGGAGGTAAATGTGTGTTGCCTGACTAATGAGACTTTGAATGACCTTTCTTCTGACAAGCTATTCAAAGAACAACGCTGAGAGAAGGTGAAAAGAGTTTTACTCGAATTGATTCTTTCTTAATTCCATATTTGAGTTTGCCTATAATAAGAAAAGACAGGACAAAATGATCATTTCCACGGAGACATTTCAGTTAGTGGATTAAATCCTTGGATTTTGTACTAAAAATTTGCAGCAAGTGGGGGACATTCTGTTTACAGAGAGAACAAAGACCATGAACGAGGACCATGGAGAATGTAAAAGTACAAGACGTGTTATTAATAATTGTACATATACCACAGCAACTAAATCTATCCCCCCAAATTAAAGAAAAATAAAGTCACAACCAATGTTTAAAAACGCAACAAATGGAAAGATATTACTTTGATATGCTATGGTTATTTGCATGACCTGGTCACAAAAACTTTCACAATGCACTTTTTTTTTTTAATGTAAAGGTAGCCCAGGATCCTAAAATCCACTTGCAAGAAAACGAATACTTGGGGGAAAGTGCAGAATGATTGAAAGATATTAACAAATCATCACATTTTTTTTTCTTTCTATGCTTAATAAGTAAGAATGAAGCTACATCTATGAGAGTCTTCTTTAACCCTAGCACTGTGATTTACACACAAAATAAATTCAGGTAGAGCTATTTGGGGAGCCTAGATATAGCAGGATCGCCATTTGTCAGAGATTATTACTCTAGAAGGCTCCCTGGGAGAGGCATAAATTTGCCCTGAAATAACACATCACATCATCACAGCAAGGAGCCTGTCTCTGCTCTCCTCACAGGCTGTTCACCTGCTCAGAGGGACCTTCCTACTGAGCCTACAAGCCAACCTGCTCATTCGTGTGGCAATCTCAGCCCTTAGGAACTACTGGAGCGAAACCAGACCATCAAATCACCCACTAACATGCTGTCTTTGAGGCACAGAGAGGATAGATCTGTTTTGTTTGGAAATCTAAATATTTTAAGAAGGACAGAATGGTTAAGTGGGAAGATAGGAGACACTGGAGTCAAGCAATTCCAGTTTAATGCAGACAAAGAACAGGCTTGTGGATGCAGTGGGGGAAGGAGACAGTGGGATAAATTGAGAGAGTAACATTGAAACATATAGATTACCATATGGAAAAGAGAGCCAGTGCAAATTTGCTATGCAATGAAGGGAGCTCAACCCCCGGGCTCTGTGACAACCTAAAGGCAAGGGATGGGGTGGGAGGTGGGAGGAAGGTTCTAGAAGGAGGGAGCATACGCATGCCTATGGCTGGTTCGTGCTGATGGGTGGCAGAAGCCAGCACAACACTGTAAAGCAATTAGCCTCCAATTAAAAATCAAGAAATTAAAAATAAAATAAAATACCCATAATTTGGCCAGTTTAGTAGTGTGATGATCAGTGTCCTCATGTCTAAACTGGGAATAATAAAGCTCTTCTCTGGATCAGGAAGATCCCCTGGAGAAGGACATGGCAACCTGCTCCAGTGTTCTTGCCTGGAAAACCCCACAGGCAGAGGAGCCTGGCGGGCTACAGTCCGTGGGGTCGCAAAGAGTCAGACAGGACTGAGCAGCTCACACACACACACCTCATACGGTTGGTGTAAAGACTATAATTGAGTTGTTGCTTAGTCACTCATTCGTGTCCAGCTTTTGTGACCCCATGGATCATAGTCCGCCAGGCTCCTCTGTTCATGGGATTCTCCAGGCAAGAATCCTGGAGTGGGCTGCATGCCCTCCTCCAGGAGATCATCCCAACTCAGGGGGTCTAACTTGCCTGTACTACGTGGACAGGCAGATTCTTTACCACTGAGCCTTAAGGGAAGCCTAACTGTGTTAGGCCTGGTCATATTTTGCATTTTTTTCTGGGTTAGAATCAGAGGACTTTTTATACACAACTACAGATGTTGTGCTTCATGTAAGGTGACAGAAAACCCCTCGAGCAGAGTAACCCCAGCTCTGGGCAGTAGCACTGACCTACTCCTGTTAGATGTCTTTGCCCACGTCTGATTTAGGGATGCGATGGTGCAGTATAGGTTGATTCTGGCCGTGGGACTGCAAAGAGCGCAGTGGCTTTTACTGGAGTCATATTTTGTGCTAATTCAGTTGTTCACTCATTAAGTCGTGTCTGACTCTGTGACCCCATGGACTGCAGCACACCAGGCTCCTCTGTCCCCCACTATCCCAGAGTTTGCACAAATTCACGCCTATTGAATCAGTGATGCTATCTACCTTTGAGTCAGGGATGTTATCTAACCATGAATTGCTCAAATTCATGCCCATTGAATCAGTGACGCTAGTCAGCATCAAGTTCCAAATAACACCTTTATATTGAACTAGTACTTGAGCCACGTGTAAGGACATTTTAACTCAAAGATACCATGTTGAAGATGGGAGCACACCTCAATGTTATTGAAACTGTTGTAGTTAATAGCACTATTAAGCCTTGTAATCTTTACCCATTTATAGCTCCACTGGCATTTTGTCATTTTGGAAGAGTGAATGCAGGGAGTGTACTCATTTACCGAGACTACCCTAAGAGCTGGTAAATGTGGTTTTGCTAAACATAAATGAAAAACTAAACTCAGCAATTTAATCCAAATAATGAGTTACTAATTATTTTCAGAATCTTAGATCCTCTTTTGGTTGTAAATTTCTGTTTCCCAATAGTAACTAGTCAGTCATTTTTACCATAAATCCTATTATTATTTTAAATGGTTTTAATCATTAAAAGTGTTTGGAGTTTCAGAAAGTCAGACAGCATTAAAATACCTAATAATACACTCCGAGCCATCTACAATGCATTTTTAACTTTATCTGGTTCCAAAGAGAAAATTGACTAAAATATTTTTGTTAGATGAATATCAGTGGGTTTCCACTGCATTCATTATTTCCAACAGGGATAAGCATATGGTTAAGCAGAAAAAAACCTGACTGATTTGATTAAAATTTTTTTCTTAGAAAACCACAAATAGAGATAATGTAGGGAAACATGGCAAGACTTTTCAGGGCACTATAATTTTAGACATATATGATTATACATAGTTATATGTACATAGCTATATGCTCACTAAGAAATAATTAATATTGTAAAATAATATTGTAACTCCCCATTAAAACACCTTTCCTAAATAATCATTGTTTTCTTTAAAAAGCATCTCCCTGCTGTATTATTCACCCAAACAGCCCACAAATCAGCAGAGGACAGGATCACAACCACAGTATTTTAAAACATAATTTTAAAATAGGAAAACATGAACTACTTAGAGAAGATGCCCTCATCTGAGAAAAAATAAAGCTATATTCTAGAATTAGTTTTAGCTTGCACAAAAATTCACTAGTTCAAAAGAGAGATGTTTCCAAGACTACTCAGTATATCTCCAAATTCTATACATTCAGGAATTTTGGGTCAATGTATATAGAAGCTGTGGTGGTTTATGCTATATAATTATAACCTTATAAAGACATATTCTACTAATAAAACAGGCTGAGGAAGTGCCTATTATGGGGCAACAAGGATTCCTTCTTCAGAAAAGAAAGGAGCTTGTATATGAAACATAAAAATGCCAGGAGAACGTCAGGACCCACCTTCATAACTAATTCCTCTTCCAGGCTAGATTCTAGACTTCCAGACAGAAACTCTGTACTGAGTAAGGTCTAACTCCTCATCCCACCCTCCCTCTAGATGCTGGTAACCACTCTTCTAGTTTCTGTCTGTATTGATTTGATTACTCAATGTACCTCGTGAAAGCAAAATTATACAAAATTTTTTCTTCTGTGTGTAGCTTATTAGCCTAATGTCTTCTAGGTTCATCTATGTTGTGGCATGTGTCAGAATTTCACTCATTTTTAAGGATACATAATATGCTACTGTAGGTATATACTAAATTTTGTTTCTCCACTCACCTGCTGATAGACATTTGGCTTATTTTTTACCTTTTGGCTATGAGTGGAGGTGATGAAATTCCAGTTGAGCTATTTCAAATCCTCAAAGATGATGCCATGAAAGTGCTGCACTCAATATGCCAGCAAATTTGGAAAACTCAGCAGTGGCCACAGGACTGGAAAAGGTCAGTTTTCATTCCAATCCCAAAGAAAGGCAATGCCAAAGAATGCTCAAACTACCACACAGTTGCACTCATCTCACACACTAGTAAGGTCATGCTCAAAATTCTCCAAGCCAGGCTTCAGCAATACATGAACCTTGAACTTCCAGATGTTCAAGCTGGTTTTAGAAAAGGCAGAGGAACCAGAGATCATAACTGGCAACATCTGCTGGATCATCGAAAAAGCAAGAGAGTTTCAGAGAAACATATGCTTCTGCTTTATTGACTATGCCAAAGCCTTTGACTGTGTGGATCACAATAAACTGTGGAAAATTCTGAAAGAGATGGGAATACCAGACCACCTGACTTGCCTCTAGAGAAACCTATATTCAGGTCAGGAAGCAACAGTTAGAACTGGACATGGAACAACAGACTGGTTCCAAATAGGAAAAGGAGTACATCAAGGCTGTATATTGTCACCTTGCTTATTTAACTTATATGCAGAGTACATCATGAGAAACGCTGGACTGGAAGAAGCACAAGCTGGAATCAAGATTGTCGGGAGAAATATCAATAACCTCAGATATGCAGATGACACCACCCTTATGGCAGAAAGTGAAGAGGAACTAAAAAGCCTCTTGATGAAAGTGAAAGAGGAGAGTGAAAAAATTGGCTTACAGCTCCACATTGAGAAAATGAAGATCATGGCATCTGGTCCCATCACTTCATGGGAAATAGATGGGGAAACAGTGGAAACAGTGTCAGACTTTCTTTTTCTGGGCTCCAAAATCACTGCAGATGGTGATTGCAGCCATGAAATTAAAAGACGCTTACTCCTTGGAAGGAAAGTTATGACCAACCTAGATAGCATAGTCAAAAGCAGAGACATTACTTTGCCAACAAAGGTCCATCTAGTCAAGGCTATGGTTTTTCCAGTGGTCATGTATGGATGTGAGAGTTGGACTGTGAAGAAAGCTGAGCACCAAAGAATGGATGCTTTTGAACTGTGGTGTTGGAGAAGACTCTTGAGAGTCCCTTGGACTGCAAGGAGATCCAAGCAGTCCATTCTAAAGGAGATTAGTCCTGGGTGTTCATTGGAAGGACTGATGCTAAAGCTGAAACTCCAATACTTTGGCCACCTGATGCGAAGAGTTGACTGATTGGAAAAGACCCTGATCCTGGGAGGAATCGGGTGCAGGAGGAGAAGGGGACGACAGAGGATGAGATGGCTGGATGACATCACTGACCCGATGGACGTGAGTTTAGTGAACTCCGGGAGTTGGTGATGGACAGCGAGGCCTGGCCTGCTGCGGTTCATGGGGTCACAAAGAGTCAGACACGACTGAGCAACTGAACTGAACTGAACTGATGCTATTATTAACATAGATGCACAAATATCTGTCTGGGTCTCTTCTTTCACTTTTTTGGGTATACAGTCAGAAGTGAAATTGCTGGATCATTTCCATCATCAGTCGGTGCCCAAGAGGTCCAATTTCTCCACATTCTCACTAATATTTGTCAATTTCCATTTACTTTTTTATAATAACCATTCTAATAGGTATGAAGTAGTATCTCAACTTGATTTTTAATCTGTGTTCCATTTTTTAATCAAGGTTTTAAATAATTGAATCAAGATTAAAAATAAAGTGAATAAATCTGATTCCACTGGCTTCAAGGAAACTGGTTGTTTATGGAATGATCTAGAAATGACAGTGAGGTGCCCCACCCAGGAAGCAGGGTGTAGTATCCGTCTGAGAGAAAAGCACAATTATTTGAGAGTGCAGTAGTAAGGATTTTGCCTGCCAATGTAGGAGATATAAGACCCTCGGGTTTGATCCCTGGGTTGGGAAGACTCCTTGGAGAAGGAACTGGCAACCCACTTCAGTATTCTTGTCTGGAAAATTCCATGAACAGAGGAGCCTGGCGGGCTATGTCCATGGGGTTGTTGCTGAGAGTCGGATACGACTGAGTGACTGAGCGCGCGCGCACACACACACACACACACACACACAAGACTAATTATATCTCTAGGAAAAAACAGATTTCCATCATATCAAGAACTTTCAGTGGAGAGATTGAGGAAATAGACATTGCTGATGAGTTTACTATGAGTTGTTGAGTACAGAGTGAAAAGTTTTGTGTGAATCAGAGACAGGATGAAATAGGAAGTGATGAAGGGTATACAAGACTTTGTAGGGGTTAGAATAGCAATGAGGACAAATATCTAGAAAGCACGCATTTCTCGTTGAGTAGAGGCAGACAGACAGACAGAATGTGAAGGGACCTTCTGCTAGTAAATGCACATAATTACTTCCCATTGTCCCCCTTCCTAAGGGTGTATTTTGCGTCATGTTAGGATACACGTGAGGACCGCAGGCGTAACAGTGGGACAGGCACGGATGGCCTCACCAGACGCAAGTCAACTTCTTGGGTTTCTTTTAAAAATTGTGTTCAGTGAAGACCTCTATAATAGATTCCTAAAAGAGTGATGGGGTCAAATTGTATGCTCTTTATAAAGTGTGACTATTACATATGTAAAGCTGATATCCACTTTTAAAAATATTACTTAATAGAGCTAGAGTAAAAACAGAGAAAGAAAAACTAACAAATCCCACCATTCAGAAAAGAAGTACCTTAAATAGTACACAGTGTCTCAATATAGGTCTATGTATATGCAGATAGAAAAAGAACTAGGAAATATTCTGTAAAATCACTTCAATGACACTTTAAAGATGTCTTAGTTCATAAAACCTGAACTTGATTTTGTCAGATTTATAGTAATAAACGCATTGTGAAATAAAGCAGAAGAAACTAAAACTTCTGACAAATGTTTTACACAGAAAATAATTTCCTAAGAAATTCTACTAAGGTAATGAGAATGATTATGACAAGCGCTGCAGTCGGAATTACCATTTATAAGTACATATTTGAATTTTAGACACTTTATTCCCCCCTCAAAGTGTTAAAAAATTTTACCTTTTCAATTTTACTCTCAATTTCCCCAGATCTCTTCATTTTGTTATTTTTTATATTAAGGTCACATTTATATTGTAACACATTTCACAGAGCTATTTCTTCTAACCTTCATATTTAAAAGAATTTAGTACTAAATACTTTTCTTCCCCCAAAACTTCTCAATTCTTGCAGTCTTTTGAATCATACCACGAATGGCTGGATGTCCTCATCAAGTGATATTTTTAAGCAATATTCATAAGAATTAGATTCTACAGGTTCTTGTATAATTCAAAATATAGCTTTTTTCTTTATATTAAAGGTAAGAAAACTAAGATCATGGCATCTGGTCCCATCACTTCGTGGGAAACAGATGGGGAAACAGTGGAAACAGTGTCAGACTTTATATTTTGGGGCTCCAAAATCACTGCAGATGGTGACTGCAGCCATGAAATTAAAAGATGCTTACTCCTTGGAAGGAAAGTTATGACCAACCTAGATAGCATATTCAAAAGCAGAGACATTACTTTGCCAACAAAGGTCCGTTAGTCAAGGCTATGGTTTTCCAGTGGTCATGTATGGATGTGAGAGTTGGACTGTGAAGAAGGCTGAGTGCCGAAGAATTGATGCTTTTGAACTGTGGTGTTGGAGAAGACTCTTGAGAGTCCCTTGGACTGCAAGGAGATCCAACCAGTCCATTCTGAAGGAGATCAGCCCTGGGAT
>NW_011494921.1:2750942-2798019 GCF_000754665.1 Bison bison bison | reverse complement strand
GTTGGAGAAGACTCTTGAGAGTCCCTTGGACTGCAAGGAGATCCAACCAGTCCATTCTGAAGGAGATCAGCCCTGGGATTTCTTTGGAAGAAATGATGCTAAAGCTGAAACTCCAGTACTTTGGCCACCTCATGCAAAGAGTTGACTCATTGGAAAAGACTCTGATGCTGGGAGGGACTGGGGGCAGGAGGAGAAGGGGACGCCAGAGGATGAGATGGCTGGATGGCATCACGGACTCAATGGACGTGAGTCTGAGTGAACTCCGGGAGTTGGTGATGGACAGGGAGGCCTGGTGTGCTGCGGTTCATGGGGTCACAAAGAGTCGGACACGACTGAGCGGCTGAACTGAACTGAACTGAATGCAGGCGTCCCTGATAGCTCAGCTGGTAAAGAACCCGCCTGCAACGCAGGAGACCCCAGTCCAGTCCTGCGTGGGGAAGATCCACTGGAGAAGGGATAGGCTACCCACCCCAGTATTCTTGGGCTTCCCTTGTGGCTCAGCTGGTAAAGAATCCCCCTGCAATGTGGGAGACCTGGGTTCAGTCTCTGGGTTGGGAAGATCCCATGGAGAAGGGAACAGCTACACACTCTAGTATTCTGGCCTGGAGAATTCCATGGTCCATGGGGTCACAAAGAGTTGGATATGACGAAATGATGTTCACTTTCACTTCAAAGGTTAAACCTTGCTTGTATATAATATTTTTGAAGTATGTTATTTTTTACTCAGTACTTTGTGCATATTATTCTAGAGTATTTCAGTCCTTGATATTTCTATGGAGAAATAGGTCAATTGGAATTTTTCCACTGGATTTACCTAGCATTTTCTGCCCAAAATACTATTTTTCTTTTTCCATCATTTAAATAATTTATCTAGGATATGACATGGTGTCAACTGCTACATGATTATTTTTCCCCTTGGGATAAAATCCCTTTCAAACTGAGTTTTACAACTTTCTTCCATTAAATAGAATTTTTTCTATAATAACATTAGAAACATTTTATTAGATGTTGAGCGGTAAAACATATTTATGAAACTGCCTAATTTTCGTTTTCCTTTCACCTTGTTTAAGCAAGAAAATGCTTCCAGTAATTAGATACCCTCCTTGTACTCCAGAATGCATCCACTCCTTCCCCCCTCAGAGGTAACCCCCACCATGAATTTTGTTTTAGTTATTTCTGAGACTTTAGAAACTGTTTTTCATCATGTTTTTCCCCCTGAACAAAGTGTTGTTTAGTTTTGTATGGTTTTGAAATTTATGTAAATTGAGTAACATCATAGGTATCCTTCAACTTTTATTTTTATTTGATACTGTTTTCCATAGAGCCAGCCATGGTATTCAACGTGGCTGCACCTAATTTTACTGTTCTATATCATGATATTGTATATGTTGTCCACAATTTATTCATTCTATAATAATAATATGTGAGTTACTTTTACTTAGGAACTATTGGCAGAAATACTGCTATATTTCTGCAGCTTTGGGAACTCTTATACAAGAATTTCTCTAAGCCCAGGAGTAGAACTGCTGAGTCATGGGTTTGAGACATCTTCAACTTTACTAGATAATGCCAAATTGTTTTCCAAAGTGATTATAAAATTTTATACTCCCCAAACGTGACATAAAAGTCCAGGTTCCTACCCACCATCAGTTACACTTGTAATTGTCAAATTTTACCTGTTATTTTGTTAAGTGTAAAACAATATCTGATAGTTGTTGCAACTGGCAATTTCACGAGCCTGTAATTAACATTTGCCCTTTTCTGTGTTCTTTTCTGTGAAGTGCTTGTTCATAACTTTGGATTGTTGACTTGAAGAAGTTCTTTGTATATTTCAGGTCCAATTATTAATCAGTTATAATTCTGCTTGTACTGTTTCCCAGTTTAAGGATTATCCATCATGTCTACACACTTTATCTGTAAGATCTTTGGATGCATAGATACTCCTCATTTAATACAGCAAACTTTGCCATCATTTCCACTATGCTCTGTGGGTTTGCATATTTTTAAACTATAAGTTACTTATATGATAAATCATAACATGTTTATGCTTTGTCTCTCACCTTTACCCCATCTAGAATTGCCTATTTTGTCCTTTTATGCAAGTTGTCTATCATATAGACTTGTAGTCTGTATTATCATATTTTTATGCAAGTTGGGGCTCTCATTTTTCCATTCTGCATGTGGGGCTTCCTTATCTCTTGTATTGATATCTAAGCAATTATATCTTTAAGTATATTTCTTACATTGTTATCAAAAATGTTTTCAAGATAAATAATATGGCTTCGCTGGTAAATCCTACCAAGCATTTACAGAAGAATTAATACTCATCCTTCCCAAACTCTTTCAAAAACTGAAGTAGAGATAACACTGTTAAACTCATTTTGCAATGTCAACATTATCCTAATTCCAAAGCCAGACATGGACACTACAAAAGAAAAAAAATGCAGACCACTTTTCCTGGTGAACATAGATGCTAAATTCCCAACAAAAACTAGGATGCAAGAGTGACTCAATATATGCAAATCAATAAGTGTGATTCACCACATTATTAAGTTAAAGGGTTAAAATCATATAATCCTCTCAAAAAATTCAGCAGAAGTATTTGAAAAAAGCCAAGATTTTTTCATAATAAAAATCCTCAATAAATTAGGTACAGAAGACATGTTCCTCAATATAATGAAGGTCATCTATAAGCTCAAACCTAACATCATATACTCAGTGAGGAAAAGTTGAACAAGACAAGGATGCCCACTCTCACGATTTTTCTTCAGTATAGTACTGGAGGTCCTAACTAGAGCAACTAAAGAAGAAAAGGAACTAAAATGCATCCAAATTGGAAGGGAAGAGGTAAAACTGACTGCAGATGATATGGCCTTATACATAGAAAACCCTAAGGATTCCATTCCAAAACTGTTAGAATTAATAAGTGAATTTAGTCAAGTTGAAGGATACAAAATACAAAAACTTAGTTGTGTTTCTATACACTAAAAATGACCCATCTAGAAGAAAAATAGAGAAAACAATGCCATTCACAATAGCATCAAAGACAGTAAAATGGGATTGCCTCAAACTAAAAAGTTTCTCTACAACAAAGAAAAACTATGCAGCAAAAATATCAACCATGGAATGGGAGACAACTCCTGCAAACCATCAACTGATAAGGAATTGAGATCCAAAAATGCAAAAGGAACTCTAGCAACTCAAAAGCAAGAAAGCAAATAAAACCAATTAAAAACTTGGCAAAGACTTAAATAGACATTTTTTTTCCAAAGTAGGCATACACATGGCCATCGGATATATTACAAAGTACTCAACATCACCGATCATCAGGGAAAAGCAAATCAGAACCGCTTAATAAAAGTCTGCTCATTAATTCCAAAGGAGGAATGAAATGGCTAGATAGAGCCTTCAAATCCTCTCCTTAAGCACCTAAAGTAGATGATGGTTTATAATTCCTACAGTGATGCTCAGGATGCAGATGAGAGACTGACAACAGAGTCTTTAACTCGACTCCAGGACATTTTAGTGTCAAAACAGCATACAGCACTCTAGATGAGGCTACAAAGGTTTCTTCTTTCATTGTGCATAAAAGTTATGCATTCTACTGATAACTTGAGTGCATTTTATTTCTTTATTTCTTTTTATTATTTTTAATTTTTACGGCTACTGTTTGAATGAAAGACACTAAGGAGTAATGCAATTTTGAATAATAATTTAGCAGCAATGATAGAGAATATGCTTCCATCCTGAGTCCCTGGGATCATTCTAAACATTGATTTATGATATGTTCTACACATTCTATCTGCCATGACTGACCTGGGTCTGCCCATTTGTAAGGTTCTCAGTGATCTACTACTTGTGTTGCTGATATGAAAAAATGACCTGGGAAATTGGAAAGTCAGTCTCTTTCTTGTTCTCAATCTGTCTGATAGCACTGTGTTTAAGAACATGAGTTTTGGAATGTTATAAATCTAGGTTCAAAGGCCAGTTATTTGAGTTACTTCATCTTTTACAATTTCATCAGTAAAGCGATGATAGTAATAGCTAGTTCATGAGCTTTTTGTGCAAATTAAGTGGGATAATGTGTGTAAAACAGCCCAATACCTCACCATTAATATAAGCTGTTCCAAGACGGGTGGGTCATGGTGGAGAGATCTGACAGAATGTGGTCCCCTGGAGAAGGGAATGGCAAACCACTTCAGTATTCTTGCCTTGAGAACCCCATGAACAGTATGAAAAGGCAAAATGATAGGATACTGAAAAAGGAACTCCCCAGGTCAGTATGTGCCCAATATGCTACTGGAGATCAGTGGAGAAATAACTCCAGAAAGAATGAAGGGATGGAGCCAAAGCAAAAAATATACCCAGCTGTGGATGTGACTGGTGATAAAAGCAAGGTCTGATGCTATAAACAGCAATATTGCATAGGAACCTGGAATGTCAGGTCCATGAATCAAGGCAAATTGGAAGTGGTCAAACAGGAGATGGCAAGAGTGAATGTCAACATTCTAGGAATCAGCGAACTCAAATGGACTGGAATGGGTGAATTTAACTCAGATGACCATTTTATCTACTACTACGGGCAGGAATCCCTCAGAAGAAATGGAGTGGCCATCATGGTCAATGAAAGAGTCTGAAATGCAGTACTTGGATGCAATCTCAAAAAACGACAGAATGATCTCTGTTCATTTCCAAGGCAAACCATTCAATATCATAATAATCCAAGTCTATGCCCCAACCCGTAACGCTGAAGAAGCTGAAGTTGAACGGTTCTATGAAGACCTATAAGACCTTTTAGAACTAACACCCAAAAAAGATGTCCTTTTCATTATAGGGGACTGGAATGCCAAAGTAGGAAGTCAAGAAACACCTGGAGTAACAGGCAAATTTGGCCTTGAAATATGGAATGAAGCAGGGCAAAGACTAATAGAGTTTTGCCAAGAAAGTACACCAGTCATAGCAAACACCCTCTTTCAACAACACAAGAAAAGACTCTACACATGGACATCGCCAGATGGTCAACACCGAAATCAGATTGATTATGTTCTTTGCAGCCAAAGATGGAGAAGCTCTATACAGTCAACAAAAACAAGACCGGGAGCTGACTGTGGCTCAGATCATGAACTCCTTATTGCCAAATTCAGACTTAAATTGAAGAAAGTAGGGAAAATCACTAGACCATTCAGGTATGACCTAAATCAAATCCCTTATGATTATACAGTGGAAGTGAGAAATAGATTTAAGGGCCTAGATCTGATAGATAGAGTGCCTGATGAACTATGGAATGAGGTTCATGACATTGTACAGGAGACAGGGATCAAGACGATCCCCATGGAAATGAAATGCAAAAAAGCAAAATGGCTGTTTGGGGAGGCCTTACAAATAGCTGTGAAAAGAAGAGAAGCAAAAAGCAAAGGAGAAAAGGAAAGATATAAGCCTCTGAATGCAGAGTTCCAAAGAATAGCAAGAAGAGATAAGAAAGTCTTCCTCAGCGATCAATGCAAAGAAATAGAGGAAAACAACAGAATGGGAAAGACTAGAGATCTCGTCAAGAAAATTAGAGATACCAAGGGGACATTTCATGCAAAGATAGGCTCAATAAAGGACAGAAATGGTATGGACCTAACAGAAGCAGAAGACATCAAGAAGAGGTGGCAAGAATACACAGAAGAACTGTACAAAAAAGATCTTCATGACCCAGATAATCACAATGGTGTGATCACTGACCTAGAGCCAGACATCCTGGACTGTGAAGTCAAGTGGGCCTTAGAAAGCATCGCTATGAACAAAGCTAGTGGAGGTGATGGAATTCCAGTGAAGCTATTTCAAATCCTGAAAGATGATGCTGTGAAAGTGCTGCACTCAATATGCCAGCAAATTTGGAAAACTCAGCAGTGGCCACAGGACTGGAAAAGGGCAGTTTTCATTCCAATCTCAAAGAAAGGCAATGCCAAAGAATGCTCAAACTACCACACAACTGCACTCATCCCACACGCTAGTAAATAATGCTCAAAATTCTCCAAGCCAGGCTTCAGCAATATGTGAACCATGAACTTCCTGATGGTCAAGCTGGTTTTAGAAAAGGCAGAGGAACCAGAGATCAAATTGCCAACATCAACTGGATCATGGAAAAAGCAAGAGAGTTCCAGAAAAACATCTATTTCTGCTTTATTGACTATGCCAAAGCCTTTGACTGTGTGGATCACAATAAACTGTGGAAAATTCTGAAAGACATGGGAATACCAGACCACCTGGCCTGCCTCTTGAGAAATCTGTATGCAGGTGAGGAAGCAACAGTTAGAACCAGACATGGAACAATAGACTGGTTCCAAATAGGAAAAGGAGTTTGTCAAGGCTGTATATTGTCACCCTGCTTATTTAACTTATATGCAGAGTACATCATGAGAAAAGCTGGACTGGAAGAAACACAAGTTGAAATCAAGATTGCCGGGAGAAATCTCAATAACCTCATATATGCAGATTACACCACCCTTATGGAAGAAAGTGAAGAGGAACGAAAAAGTCTCTTGATGAAAGTGAAAGAGGAGAGTGAAAAAGTTGGCTTAAAGTTCAACATTCAGAAAACGAAGATCATGGCATCCGGTCCCATCACTTCATGGGAAATAGATGGGGAAACAGTGGAAACAGTGTCAGACTTTATATTTTGGGGCTCCAAAACCACTGCAGATGGTGACTGCAGCCATGAAATTAAAAGACGCTTACTCCTTGGAAGGAAAGTTATGTCCAACCTAGATAGCATATTAAAAAGCAGAGACATTTCTTTGCCAACAAAGGTCCGTCTAGTCAAGGCTATGGTTTTTCCAGTGGTCATGTATGGATGTGAGAGTTGGACTGTGAAGAAGGCTGAGCACCAAAGAATTGATACTTTTGAACTGTGGTGTTGGAGAAGACTCTTGAGAGTCCCTTGGACTGCAAGGAGATCCAATCAGTCCATTCTGAAGGAGATCAGCCCTGGGATTTCTTTGGAAGGAATGATGCTGAAGCTGAAACTCCAGTACTTTGGCCACCTCATGCGAAGAGTTGACTCACTGGAAAAGACTCTGATGCTGGGAGGGATTGGGGGCAGGAGGAGGAGGGGACAACAGAGGATGAGATGGCTGGATGGCATCACGGACTCAATGGACGTGAGTCTGAGTGAACTCCAGGAGTTGGTGATGGACAGGGAGGCCTGGCGTGCTCTGATTCATGGAGTCGCAAAGAGTCGGACACGACTGAGCAACTGAACTGAACTGATGCTATCTTATGGGTTGAAATAAGTGGCAGACATTAATGGTAAATGTGTGTTTATCTTTGGGAACCAAGGCAAAAGATCATGAAGACTTGATCAACACATCAAGAGATGAATAAGAAAAGGAAACCAGTCAAGAAAGGAAGAGATAATAGATGAAAGAAAAGTGGAAAAATATATTTTTTTTAAATGTATACAAGTAATTTTAAAAAGTAAGAGACTTCTAAAATCTAGTTAGGCTTCTGACTTTAAATGAAGAATATCCTTATGAAAGTTAAAGTTGCTCAGTCCTCAGTCATGTCCAACTCTTTGCAACCACATGGACTATATAGTCCATGGAATTCTCCAGGCCAGAATACTGGAGAGGGTAGCTTTTCCCTTCTCCAGGGGATCTTCCCAACACAGGGATCAAACCCAGGTCTCCAGCATAGCAGGCAGATTCTCTACCAGCTGAGCCACAAGGGAAGCCCAAGAATACTGGAGTGGGTAGCCTATCCCTTCTCCAGCAGATCTTCCTGACCCAGGAATTGAACCAGAGTCTCCTTCATTGCAGGTGGATTCTTTACCAACTGAGCTATCAGGGAAGCCCAATTTGCTTATAATAAAGAGCATAAATCCTAAATATTGAGCTCCTAAATATAAACCCTAAATATTGAATTTATATAAATGCCTCTACAACTACCAAACAAATAAAAATAAAAGACAATTTATAGTTCTCCCAGAAGGCTCTGTCATAATTAATACAAATCAACAACCGCCTTCCAAAGATAATAGCTATTCTAACTCCTATCTTGGGTGTCATACAAATGGAATGACACCACATTCACGCTTTTGTGTCTGACTTCTTTCAGTCAGCATAGTATCTATGAGAATTATCCATGTCCCTACTGCTATTAACTATTCTAGTAGAAGAATATCCCACAAATGTGTTTATCCTTCTACTGGTGAACTTGAGATGGTTTACACTTGAGGACTATTAAAGCAGCTATGCGTGCGTGCACAGGCTCTAAGCTGTGTCTGACTCTGCGACCTCAACTGTAGCTCAACAGGCTCCTCTGTCCATGGGATTTCCTAGGCAAGAATATTGGAGTGTGTTGCCATTTCCTCCTCCAGTGAATCTTTCCAACCCAGGAATCCAGCTTGCGTCTCCTACATTGGTAGGTGGGTTCTTTACCACTGAGCCACCAGGGAAAGCCCATTAAAGCAGCTATCATTTATTATAAACTTTTGAATACATGTCTTTTAATAGAAACGAACACTCACTGTTTGGTTTATAACCAGAACTGAAATCACTGAATTAAAGAGTAAATGTGTTTAGCTTTTGTGAGATACTGCCAAATAATTTCATATGTGGTTGAAACAAATTACACTCCTACCTAGCAATATCAATGCCCCAAATATGCCACACCCTTGGCAACATTTGATACTGGCCATTGTTTGAGTTTTAACTAACCTGATCTGTGGTTATTACTTTAATTTGCATTTCTATAATAGCTAATGAAATTGAGCATCATTTTCTATTCATCACAGCCATTTGGACATTCTTTCTGAGGTGACTGTAGAAGGATTATGCCTTTTTTTTTATTAATAGAAATTGTACCGCTCACTTATTTAGTTACTTAAAAACTTACATTGCACTTAAACCATCTGTTATTCATCTCAAATCCTGTGTGTGATATAAATTCAGAATGAAGATTCATATTTTAAAAAATTTCTATACAGCTATCCTTTGACTGGGCTTCCCTGGTGGCTCAATGGTAAAGAATCTGCCTACCAGTGTAGGAGACACAGGTTCGATCCCTGATCCAGGAAGAGCCCTTGGCGACCGAAACTGTAATCCATTCCAATATTCTTGCCTGGGAAGTTCCATGGGCCTTGGAAGTCTGGTGGGCTAGTCCACGGGGTCACAAAAGAGTCGGACACGACTGAGCAACTGAACGAATGACTCTTTTGCTGCCACACAGTTTAGTGACTGGTTCTGGGGCTCTTGTTGTGTGTCCTGTATGTGGGTCTGTTCCCGGGGCCTTTGTGCTGATCCATTTGACTGTTCTTCTATTCTTGTGCCAATGCAACCCTTCATATCTGTATCTTAATAGTAAGTCTTGATACTTAGTGGTATAAATCCTCCAATTTTGTTTTTCTTCTTCCAGACTACCTTGGCTATTCTAGTTCCCTTAGATTTGGATATAGATTTTAGAATCAGCTAGAAGCCCATTTCCCAAATCGTTCTGTTCCTCTGTATCTTTGAGAAGCAGGTAGTCAGTGAGAACAGTAAACTCTAGTACAAATGTCCCAAGTTACTTAAATTCCTAAAATATGCGTCTGTATTTTTTTAGCCTTATTTTCCAAGCATTCCTCTTCACTAACCTCTCACTGTCCCCTGCGTGTTTATTTAAATCCCTGCCTCTGTCATTCAACAGCTGTGTCCCCAGCTGGAGTGCTCTCCCAAGTCCCTTCTACCCGTCTAAGCCTTATTTCCGTCTCTGAAGTTTCTGTTCCCAGAATCACATGCCACTTCCCACAGCAGCTTTCTCCTCTCCCTCTACCCCTCGTTGAACACCGCCTCATTGGACCTCCCACCGTAGTTGCTTCCTGCTGCACCAAATAAAATTTGGACTAATATAGCCTTACAGTTTTAGTTCCTATTTTATGGGATAACTTTTGGCAAGAGTCTTGCTTTCAGATTTTGTGTGTGGTATAAATTCATTAGATGTTGTGATAGACACTAGGATTCAAAGGCCCGCAGAGAGTCCACATCGCCACATGGGTCACTTCTGCTGTGATTTTGTTTCAAAAGTCCTTTAGACCCGACGGACTGTAGCCCGCCAGGCTCCTCTGTCCATGGGATTCTCCAGGCAAGAATACTGGAGTGGGTAGCCATTCCCTTCTCCGGGGGATCTTCCCAACCCAGGGATCAACACTCAGTCTTCAGCATTGCAGGTAGATTCTCTACTGTCTGAGACAACAGGGAAGCCTTTAGACTTGACTACACAATCATAATAACTAGAAGGAAAGTACAGTCTTATAATAATATTCATTCTACATGCTTCATGAATCCAGAATCATGCAACAAAACAATTAACACAGTGATAGTTGAATTATGGGTAATATTAATTAGGATGGAGTCCCTCCCTGCAGTGAGCTTACTCCCTACTGTCCTGTCGTGACTAAATCAGGACCCACAGGCTTTCACGATACAGTGTAAACGGTGCTCCATTATGTGCTGGGCAGAACTTACTGACTAAACCCATGAGCTAGTGCGGTCCAAAGGAAGCCACGTGCTAAGTCGCTTTAGTTGTGTTTGGCTCTTTGTAACCCTATAGAATGTAGCCGGCCAGGCTCCTCCTTCTGCGGGATTCTCCAGGCAGGAATACTGGAGTGGGCTGCCATTTCCTTCTCCAGGGGATCTTCCCAACTCAGGGTTTGAACCCACATCTCTTACGTCTCCTGCATTGGCAGGCAGGTTCTTTAAAGGAAGTAAGTTCAGGTATTACTTGAGGTGGCCAATTTGGTACATAAGAAAAGTTCCATTTTGAAGAGTAGATATACATGAACAGCTGCACATATAATTACAGGTTTTAGGGATATACATTTGATCTACAGAAATAAAGTCCTAACAGGCTTGTCTCTGGTCTGAGGAACAGAATCTCAAGTAGTGATGCTGGGTAAAGATGGTGCCATGGAGAACTCACAGCCGATTAGCGATCCATCCCCTTGGAAGCAGGGCATGACAGAACGTGAAAGAGATCTGTCTTCAACCTAATTTTTTCTTTACTGTTACTATAGTCCTTAAGAGAAAGATGACAGCCTACCATTTAGAAAACGTTTCTCTTAATGATTGCTTATTTGCATGAAATCTTAACATACTAGATTCTATAACTGTTCAACTTCCTCACTAAAATTACCTAACTTTTATTTTTGCACAAATATAACATGCCTATCATTTTGAAAAAATGTATCCGACTAATATCACTAATTACAGACTTATTACAATCTTGCCTGCCAAGATAATGAAAGAAATTGTACATGAACCACTCTTAAATTACATATTGGTGAGCAATAAATTTTCTTTCTATCAATCATGATTTTTCCCCAATGAACTATGCAATTTGTGGATCCATTCATTCCTCTGAATTGTTTTGTTATCACTGGTATATTCAAATTTGCAGGAAGAATTGTAAAGACTGGTTAGGGAGAAAAGACGGTGTTTCACATAATGATGTGTACTAATGAAAATGCATTGAAAAAGTCATTATTAATTAACTCACTGAGGTTACTCAAGGGCAGAGAGAAGCAACACAGGGCTAATAATCATTGAACAAGAATAAAATGTAGCAAGTAATTCCTATTGTGTGGACATTTTGTGTAACCCTGTTGCCCATGCACTCAAGTGGGAAGTCATCTTCTGGGGTTATCTTTTGGAGGACTGCCACAATTTGTCTCACACATCACACTTCCCTCAAAATAAAATCGGAGGATTCGTCCTTTTGGACAATACAGCTCTCATCGATTGCAAATCCTCTGACCACTTTGAATTAATAAGAGATTTATAAAGAAAGGGGAAAAATAATTGGCTTCCAACATTCCATGACACGTCATAAAACAATAGGTGGCTCAGCACAACGTCCTCCCTCTATGTAGTCACAGTCTTACCCTTTTCATGTCTGCCATCTTTTACAAAACGTGCTTTATTCTTCTTGTCATGGCTCTAGTGCCCCCGTCTAAGGCCATGAGAGTAGATTTTGAAGAAACACTGGTTACTCTCCTTGTAGGGATTCCTGTGTTCTCTGTGGCTATGGTTTTCTCCCTGTAGCCTGTGGCTTTTACAGTGAGTCTACCTCTACACTGCTACATCACTTTTGTTCTTAAAGTATCTCACGTGTGAAAGTGAAAGTGTTAGTCACTCAGCTGTGCCTGACTCTAGTGACCCCATGGACTGTAGCCCGCCAGGCTCCTCTGTCCATGGGATTCTCCAGGAAGGAATACTGGAGTGGGTGGCCACGCCCTTCTCCTGGAGATCATCCCAACCCAGGGATCAAAGCCGGGTCTCCTGCATTGCAGGCAGATTCTCTACCTTTCTTTACCATGGAGTAATCTCCAGTTTCCATGGTGGTCATGAACTTGGAGTTGCCTCCCACTAAGCATCCTCTGCAGGGTGTCTTTGCTTGTCTCTCCTCTGCTCTGAGGCCTGTGACTTTGCTATTAGGTAGGATTATTGTGGCTTCCCAGGGGGCTTAGTGGTAAAGAATCCACTTGCCAATGCAAGAGACTCAAGAGACATGGGTTTAATCCCTGGGTTAGGAAGATCCCCTGGAGGAGGAAATGGCGACCCACTCCAGTATTCTCGCTTGGAAAATCCCATGGACAGAGGAGCCTGGTGGGCTTCAGTCCTTGGGGTCACAAAGAGTCAGACTCGACTGAGCGACTGAGCACACGTGCACTGTGGCTTTGGGCTTTCCATTTGATCTGTAACATCTTTGACTGCTATTGAAAACACCTATTTGAGAAGGTTTCTATTGCAAAGTGTTCCATGGGAAAAAGAAAATCACGTTGATATTTCAGAACTTTCCTGTTTTGCCTCAACTAGCTCAAAACTGGGGGCTACATGAAATTACAATCAAAGTTAAATTCTCTCCAACAATTCACACGGTTTGATGTAAAATCATACCCTAAAAATTCATAAGCTGCCCAAAAGAAATACTCCAGCTCACCCCAGGTCCCACCTATTTCAGGAGTTCGGAGTGTTTTAAACACCATGAGAGTGCCTAGGCAAGCGTAGGCACACACGAAAAGTGCTGCCTGACTGCAAGCAGCAGCGAGACAGTGGCTCCTTATTGGACCGTGACTGGACAGGTTTTCTGGCTCTGCAGCCACAGTGGTGGATGGCACTTCTTTTTAACTGAGTAGAACAGGGCCGTCTATTCTACATTTGGGAAACCCCTCTATGTGTCTTGTGAGGAAGAAACCACCTCCAGCTATAAAGGATGCACGTGCTGGTGGCTTGCCCTCCGTGGATCCGTGCAGCTGGGATACAAGCGAATGTGTTGCTCCAACCAGCTGGATGCGTCCTTACCAGACTTCGAGCCTGCAGCTGACAATATAAATAACTATGAGTGATATCTTAGTTATTTATTGCTGCATCACAGATTTTACCATCATTTAGTGGCTTCAAGCATAAGTTATGAGTTTTGTGGGTGCAGTGGAGCCTTCTGCTGTAGAACCTCCTTCAAGGCTGCAGTCGGGACACTGGTGGGACCACAGCCATCTGAAAGCTCGAACAGGGCGGTTCTTTCTCTAAGCGCCTCACACAGTTGCTGGCAGGATTTGGCTCTTCCTGGGCTGTCGGGCTGTGGACCTCTGTTCCTCAAGCCTGCTTGCTAAGGCTGCTCCCGTTTCCTTGCCACATGGGACTCATAAGGGGCAGCTCTCATGTGGCAAGGAAACAGGAGCAGCCTTAGCAAGCAGGCTTCTCTTCACATGCACTCTTTCTGTTTCCAGAATGAGGAAATAAAAATACAAAGCTTAGTTGTGAGAGATGACAACTAAGATAAAGATGAAACGTTGAACTTATATTAGGAGGCTCACTGGGTTGAAGAACATCCCTCCAGAATCCCGGTTTACTCAGAACCTCAAAATTTGATCTTATTTGACATCAGGATTTTTGCAGATGTAATTAGTTAGGATGAGGTCATGCTGAGCCAAAGTGACTTGGGCATGCATGCACCTAATCAAAAGACTTGTATCCTTGTATGAAGTCCTTGTGGAGACACACCAGGGAGAAGACTGGTGGGCCTGGACCGGGGAGGGAAGCGATGCAGCTACAAACCAAGGGCACCGCGCATTTCCAGGAACCACCAGAAGCCAGAGAGAAGCCCAGAAAGATTCTCCACAGGAGCTTTCAGAGCTTCAGGCTGCAGCCTCCAGAATCTTCTGGAAGAGAACAAATTTCTGCTGTCGTAAGCCACCTGCATGCACACTCAATGACTTCAGTTGTGTCTGACTCCTTGTGACCCGATGGACTCTAGCCCACCATCCTCCTCTGTGCATGGAATTCTCCAGGCAAGAACACTGGAGTAGGTTGCCATGCCCTCCTTCAGGGGATCTTCCCAACCCAGGGGTCTAACCCGAGTTTCTCACGTCTCCTGTATTGGCCGGTGGGTTCTTTAGTGCTGAGCCACTGGGGAGCCCCTGTAAGTCACCCTGCTGCTGCTGCTGCTAAGTCGCTTCAGTCGTGTCCGACTCTGTGCGACCCCATGGACTGCGGCCCACCAGGCTCCCCTGTCCCTGGGATTCTCCAGGCAAGAACACTGGAGTGGGGTGTCATTTCCTTCTCTAATGCATGAAAGGGAAAAGTGAAGTCGCTCAGTCGTGTCTGACTCTAGCGACCCCATGGACTACAGCCTACCAGGCTCCTTGGCCCATGGGATTTTCCAGGCGAGAGTACTGGAGTGGGGTGCCATTGCCTTGTCCAGCTTGTGGTAATTCATAACAGCAGCTCTGGGAAACCAATGCAAGGAAGTTACAGGATTAGTTATGCTCCCTCAGAGTTCATATGTTACAGTTCCAAACTTCAGTACCTCGCACTGTGACTATATTTAGAGACAGGGCCCTTAAAGAGGTGACTAAGGTAAAGCCAAGCCAAATGGATGGGCCCTAATCCAATCTGACTGGTGTCACAGGAAGAAGTGTGGACACAGGCACCACGAAAATGGAGGGACAACCACGCAGACGCAGAGAGAAGGCAGCCTTCTGCCAGCCACAAAGCGAGGTCTGAGGAGAAGCCAAACCTGCAGACAGCTTGATCTTGAACTGTAAACCTCCAGAACAGTGAGAACATGACTCTCTGTTGTTCAAGACACTCAGTCTCTGGTGTTTTGTCATAGCATCTGCAGCAAACTAGTACCAGGGGCGCAGGGCAGGAGAAGGATGGGAAACAAGCCTGCACCTTTATCCTTACTATACTTCTGCTCGTCTGCTTTAGGGACAGAGACGTGACTGAAGGATTCTCTGAAAAGAGAAGGAAGAGGTTGAAACATGAGGGGTGTTGATTGCGTGTTGATTGGCAGCCCCCTGTTGGCCAGGGAGAGGACAACACTGAGTCGGAAGAATCTTCTGCATCCTTCAGAGTGTTTACTTTTCATTTTTTTGGCCGTGCTGCGTGGCATGTGAGATCTTAGTTCCCTGACCAGGTGTCAAACCCATGCCCTCTGCAGTGGAAGCATGGAATCTTAACCATGGGGGATCACCAGGGAAGCCCCCCTTAGGGTGTTTATATAGCCATCCTTGGTCATTGCTTTTAAAGAAAAAGAGAAGCAGGGATGTAATCAGTGGGTATAAACAAGGAATTAGTGATTTCCAGCAACTACAGACTTGGGAATCTGTGTGTCCAAGATTCCCTGTAGTTCTAATACAGAAAACTAGCATTTTGTATAAGACAGACATTCAAGAAAAACAGTCTGGGAATGAGCAGTGCTGGCCCTTCCCTTGCAATGTAACTTTCATGTGCTTGAGACTCACGCAGATTTAAGAAAGATTTAGGAAAGACTAAAGCCCCTGGAATTTCTATGACATTATTTACAACCCAGACAGTCACTGAAGCATAGAGATTTGGGAAGAAAAATTATTTTACAGAGTAGAAATACCAGAGTGCTGAAGGGGTTTTTGGTAGGAAAATCCAGTCCATAATGGGAAGATACTACTGTTAAAGAATAGTCAGATTCCCTATATACTATATATTTTTTTAAAAAGTAAATGGGCCAGCAAGGCAATAGAAATGAAAACAAAAATAACAAATGGGACCTAATCAAACTTACAAGCTTGCACGACAAAGGAAACCATAAAAGGAAATGAAAAGTCAGTCTATGGAGTGGGAGAAGGTGTTTGCAGACAGTGCGATCAACAAGGGCTTAATTTCCAAAAGATGCGAAAAGCTCGTAATTCAACAACAACACAAAACAAAAAAAACCCAATCAAAAAATAGGCCCAAAACCTAAATAGACATTTCTCCAAAGAAGATATACAGATGGACAGAAAGCACATGAAAAGATGCTCAGCACTGCTAATTATTAGAAAAATGCAAACCAAAGCTACAATGAGGTGTCTCCTCACACTGGTCTGAAAGGCCATCATTAAGTCCACACAGAGAGACGGGGTATATGTACACTTACAGCTGATTCAGGTCATCGTACAGCAGAAACCAACAGACCATGATAAAGCAATTATCCTACAATTAAAAAAAATGTCTACAAATAACAAATGCTGGGCAACTGTGAAGAAAAGGGAACCCTCCTACTCGGTTGGTGGAAAAATAAATTGGTGCAGCTGCCACAGAAAACAATATGGAGGCTTCTCAGAACTAAAAATAGAATTAACAAAGATCCAGCCATCCCACTCCTGGGCACACATCTGGACAAAACTCTAATTCAAAAAGATACACGCACCCACATGTTCATAGCATCTCTATTTACAATAGCCAAGACATGGAACAACTGAATATCCACCGAGAGATGAATGGATAAAGGAAATGTGGTACCTATGCACAACAGACTACTACTCAGCAGTAGAAAGAATGAAATAATGCCATCTGCAGCGACGTGGATACAGCTAGACATTGCCATACTATCTGAAGCAAGTCAGAAAGAGAAAGACAAACAGCAAGTGATACCACTTGCATGTGGCATCTAAAATATGATACAAATGAGTTCATCCATGAAACAGAAGCAGACTCACAGACACGGAAAGACACTTGTGGTTCCTCCAGGGGAAGGGATGTAGGGACGAGACGGACCGGGCCTTTGGGGTGAACAGATGCACGCTGTTATGTGTAGAATGGGTAAACACAAGGTCCTACTGTAGAGCAGAGGGACCTATATTCAATATCCTGGGATAAACCATAACAGAGAAGAAAATTTTAAAAAGAACGTATATAGTGGAGGTGATGGAATTCCAGTGGACCTATTTCAAATCCTCAAAGATGATGCTGTGAAAGTGCTGCATTCAATATGCCAGCAAATTTGGAAAACTCAGCAGTGGCCACAGGACTGGAAAAGGGCAGTTTTCATTCCAATCCCAAAGAAAGGCAATGCCAAAGAATGCTCAAACTACCGCACAATTGCACTCATCTCACACGCTAGCAAAGTAATGCTCAAAATTCTCCAAGCCAGGCTTCAGCAATATGTGAACTGTGAACTTCCAGATGTTCGAGCTTGTTTTAGAAAAGGCAGAGGAATCAGAGACCAAATTGCCAACATCCGCTGGATCATCGAAAAAGCAAGAGAGTTCCAGAAAAACATTTATTTCTGCTTTATTGACTATGCCAAAGCCTTTGACTGTGTGGATCACAATAAACTGTGGAAAATTCTGAAAGAGATGGGAATACCAGACCACCTGACCTGCCTCTTGAGAAATTTGTATGCAGGTCAGGAAGTAACAGTTAGAACTGGACATGGAACAACAGACTGGTTCCAAATAGGAAAAGGAGTATGTCAAGGCTGTATATTGTCACCCTGTTTATTTAACTTATATGCAGAGCACATCATGAAAAACGCTGGGCTGGAAGAAACACAAGCTGGAATCAAGGTTGCCAGGAGAAATATCAATAACCTCAGATATGCAGATGACACCACCCTTATGGCAGAAAGTGAAGAGGAACTAAAAAGCCTCTTGATGAAGGTGAAAGAGGAGAGTGAAAAAGTTGGCTTAAAGCTCAACATTCAGAAAACGAAGATCATGGCTTCTGGTCCCACCACGTCATGGGAAATAGATGGGGAAACAGTGGAAGCAGTGGCTGACTTTATATTTTGGGGCTCCAAAATCACTGCAGATGGTGACTGCAGCCATGAAATTAAAAGACGCTTACTCCTTGGAAGAAAAGTTATGACCAACCTAGACAGCATATTGAAAAGCAGAGACATTACTTTGCCAACAAAGGTTCGTCTAGTCAAGGCTATGGTTTTTCCAGTGGTCATGTATGGATGTGAGAACTGGACTGTGAAGAAAGCTGAGTGCCGAAGATTTGATGCTTTTGAACTGTGGTCCTGGAGAAGGCTCTTGAGAGTCCCTTGGACTGCAAGGAGATCCAACCAGTCCATTCTGAAGGAGATCAGCCCTGGGATTTCTTTGGAAGGAATGATGCTAAAGCTGAAACTCCAGTACTTTGGCCACCTCATGCGAAGAAGAGTTGACTGATTGGAAAAGACCCTGATCCCGGGAGGGATTGGGGGCAGGAGGAGAAGGGGACGACAGAGGATGAGATGGCTGGATGGCATCACCGACTCGATGGACTTGAGTCTGAGTGAACTCCAGGAGTTGGTGATGGACAGGGAGGCCTGGCGTGCTGCGATTCATGGGGTCGCAAAGAGTCGGACATGACTGAGTGACTAAACTGAACTGAACTGATATGTATAACTGAGTAATTTCTCTGTACAGCAGAAATTAAGCTAACATTGTAAATCAACTATACTTCAATAAAAAATGCATTAAAAATAAAGAACATGGGAGAGCAGAGGCTGACCAGTAGAAATACCTATAAACTAAATTTATATATAACATTCCAAGACCAAAAAAAAAAAAACTACTCCTAAGAGTGAAATGTGTGTAGGAACACTTGACAAATATAAAAGTTAAAGTGATTATCAGTCCCAATGTCAATTTCAGTTATCATTCTTAAGACTGGCATTAAAAGCCATTAAAGAATAAAATAAATGGGTCAGAATGTTTGTGTCGAATGAAGTAAAGTTACTATATGACTTGTTTAGTTTGGATAAAAGGGAATGCCTATTCCTGGCACTGCATGACATATTCATACCTTAATATATAATTGAGTTTTATTTGTTACACAAGAAGACACGAACTGTAGTTGAAAATGGCATTTCTCAAATTCTTCTGGATGAGAGACTCATGTTAGAGTGCCTTCTGGCAGTACTGAGTATATTAAGGACAAGAAAATTTCAATTTAGGAAGAACCACCCAAACTTCTTTGATTCTTTGAGAAGAAAGGTATTTCTAAAGGGAAAACAGTTAAATATCTTTTTTTCAGTATAGATAAACTTGTTACCTCTAATTATTTGGGCTTTAAAACTCCTTTAGCAGAGCAAATTTTCCATTATTGCATTTCTCCCGGGTAATGGCCATCTTATATAAGGGGATAAAGTCAAAGTAAAGGTAATTTATTGTCCACTAAAATTTTCATCTTCTGTCAGCATCCAAAATATGAGATCATATATATGAGCCCAAATACAAATTATAGAGATTAATTTTATTAAAATGCAGCAACAAGCAGAATTTTTCCCCAATATGATAAATCTTTCAGACACATTAGAGACCTTGAATTTAAACCTGTGATGTTATCTTGCCCTCTTAAAAATGGCTATAAAAGCTATAGTTAATAGAGTTGTTCATAGACACTTCCATAGCCTGATTCATTTTTCCTTAGCTCTCAGGAGCACGAAATAAAAAGTTAAAAGAAACCCATGATTGGAGATTATTTATGTTATAATTATACATATGCTTGTGTAAGTATGCTAACAAAATTATATACACACAGACATATATATATATATATGAGAAAGCCTTCTAAGTAAAATCTTGTAAGGCAGGACCTCAGTTTTAAGCAATTAAGATGGTGATAAAAAATCATGGCTTGCTGGAGTTTTGCAATCACCAGAATCTTAGGCATCCTTCAGAGCTTATAAGAGAATTTCTGTCACCTCAGGAGCTAGCCAGTCCAGCTGCCTCCTGTCTATATGGGCCTCTGAGATATGATCTCGCAAGTATCTTTTCATGTCATGATAACCAAAGTGTGGAAGTCATCAGGGGATGCTCAAAGGCACGCAGGCGCCCTGAAAAGGAAGCCCTCTGTGCTAAGATCTGGTCCTGTTGGGATTTTGGGAGCAGGCTTATGGTGGTGACTTGAGTTTGCTTTTTAATCATAGTTAATGTTAAGAATAAATCCTCTGTGACTACAAAGCGTGACCTCTTCTGCCCCATTGCCTCTTCAAACAGGAGAGTGCTCAAGATTCTACATGTGAGCTGAGAAGGAGGGTTAGAGAAAGACTGTCCTGTGCCCATACAGGTTTTAATTTCATGTATGGTCAGTAGCAACAGTTTTCACTACCTTTATTTATGTCCTTTTGTTATAGTACAAGCTCACTGAAAAATACAATTTCACAACATTCTGTCCATGAATTTTACATGATTGTGTTATTTTTTGAACTTCACTTATCAAATGATGGCGAGTTCCTTCTGCATTCCTACAGAAATTCTGTTACAGTTGATAGAAAATTTTTATCTGAGATCCTTCTGACATTATCAGACATATTTGTCTAAATCAGTGATTCATAGTAGTACATGGAGTTTTTGTACATAGGGGTATGGAATTACTCCGAAGCTTTCAGAAGCCACTTCCGGAAAAAAGACCCAAAAACCTATCTTCTTAAAATCGTCAGTCTACATGTAATGTCTTGTGTAACAAACAGAAGCTCTTTCCCTTCCCCAAATTATAAGAGTGACTCTTAAAAATTGGAATTTATGCCAAATAGTAGCTGATATTATCTACAGTTTCATTACAGTGTGCTCCTGGTTTCACATAGAAGTACTTTATAGACACTTCTTTTTGGAAACATGATCATTATATTTGTTTTTCTTAAAAAGTGCACAGGCAATGGGAGACCATGCATGAAGTTTATTAGGCTTAGCTAATTTTCTGTCAGTTCTAGGAATCGAAATTAGCCATGTGCAGTTCATAGCTGGCACTGGCAAAGGACAAAAGGTCACCTAGAGAAAATCTAGAAGCAACTTTGTTCCTTAAAAACTAAAGTAGTGTGAGATATAAAATATCACAGTACTGCTGAGAAAAAAAACCCAGCAAAATTCTCAGAATCAATCAGCCATAGATAATTGTGTTATTAAGAAACCATTTGACTGTGTATAGATGAAAAGCCATATTTTGTTCAACCTAAAAAAACTTCACAGTATATCTAAAACATCTAAATTACTTTTAGTAAAGTATATAAAATGTATGATTTTGAGTAGTATGCTGGATTAATTGCCTAACAAAGTGAGTGAGTCCCCATGAGCATGCTATGCAAATCATTTTGGAAAAGGTCTTTTTTTTTTTGGAACAGTGATTTTTTTGGAATATGTGATTTATGGAATAATGCGGCACATAATGTACTATTACATTCCAAGCCTATGAATATTAAACCTAACAAAGCCTTATTTTCAGAGACTAAGCATAAGTTAAGCGAATCTGAGCTATTTGTGATTTATTCAGTGTTCGCTTACTTCACAAATGTTCACTGATGATCTCCTAAGTGCCTAGCACCCAAAAGGATACAATCACCTCTCTTACTCATTCTGGTCTTTGCAGCCATAGAGCGTTTTATCCACAGAGATTGAGCACACAGACGTAGAGGAGCTATGCAATAAATAATGGCTACTCTCCCTGATGAGATGTTATGGAACATGTATCGGGTATAAGATACTGATGCAGGTCTTGAGAATACAATGGTGAGTAAAATGGGCAGGGTTCCTACTCTCATGGGAAGCATCATGGAGACCATAAATAAGAAACAAACAGGATCCTTTCAGATAGCAATAATTTCCCGAAGAAAGCAAGCCCCATAGAAAGACAAGTGTGGGCAACGTTTGATAGAAGGATCAAGGAAGACCACTTCACTTTGGAGCTGAAAACTGGGCAGTCAGAAGAGTTAGCCAAGCAGAAATTGACAGAAAGGATTTTTTAAGCCAAAGTTGCTGGTGCAGAAGTCCCATGCTCCCAGACCATTTTTAATATTAATATTTGCCATAAATGTGGAGTCTTAAAATCTCAGGTGTTTCTTATTGTTCATCAAGAGCAGAGGTTCCAAGAGAAGAGATGGTCACTGGGTTAGCACCAACGCAGTGTCTGGATGCTGTTTTGTCTGTTCTATTATTTTAAGCCAACAGTTAGAAGTTGGGAGATTTCGAATTAAGATCTAGATTTCTTTCATTAGACTTTTCGTTGGAAACCAGAAGGTGTGGAGCCTTGGGACCTGAATTCCAGCTCAGGAGACATCGCTGTAGCTGGTGACAGCTGCCTCCTGTAGATGAGGTGTGAGGTTTTGCATCCAATTTGCTAATCTCTTGACAATTTCTTCTTTTGTCCCAGAGATGAAGCCAAAGTTCAGCTTCCATTTCTCATCATGCTTCTGATATTGGTTTTTCTCCATAACTGTGATTCCGTCAAAAGTTGGGAAAGAAAATCTAGGTTGAAAGGGTTATGTGTTTCAAGAAAAATCGTAGAAAAATATGGAAAACAGTCTGTCATTTGAATACAATCCAGTCTTTCCTCTCATTTGTATTTTCTTCCTGGCCTTATTAGGTATAAGAGTTTGGATGCTTAAACTAGGATTTTAAACTCAAAATCATAGTCCAAAATTCCATTTTGGAAAAATAAAATGAATAACTGCAGTTTTAGGCTGCTTCTCGGGGGACAGTTTTGGATATCTGAAGCAATTGAATTAGAATTTTATTTTCAACACTTACTAAACTTATAATGGGCCATATAATGTCTTTCATTCTCAGGGTTCTCATCTATAAACCTGTTGATTTGGATATATAATAATTAACTTTGCCACATTATTCTAAGAATTAAAAGAATCAATCAATATCATCACACAGACACTCAATAAATGCAAAATTCTCATTATTACATGGTCAATTTGTGGTTTGGCACCGAAGCACTCAGAAGAATGATTCAATTCACCTTAGTTATATTCTGAAGTTCTAAGTGAAAGTGTTAGTCGCACAGTTGTGTTTGACTCTTTGTGACCCCACAGGCTATAGCCTGCCAGGCTCCTCTGTCCATGGAATTCTCCAGGCAAGAATAGCAGAGTGGGTAGCCATTCCCTTCTCCAAGGGATCTTCTTTATCCAAGGATTAACCCAGGTCTCCTGCATTGCAGGCAGATCCTTTACCATCTGAGCTACCAGGGATGTTCTCACAAGGTGGCTAGAAAGGGAAGAGACTGGGGAAGTAGAAAAAAGGAGAGGAGGGCTTCTCAGGTGGCTCAGGGGTAAAAAATCTGCTTGCCGATACAGGAGTCACGGGCTTGATCCCTGGCCCAGGAAGATCGCACAAGCTGCAGAGCAGCTAAGCCCGTGTGCCGCAGCTACTGAGCTGCTTCTCTAACGCCTGGGAGCCTCAACTACTGAGCCCACAAGCTGCGGCTACCGGAGCCCAGGCGCCTAGAACCCGCGCTTCCTGACAAGAGAAGCCCCAGCAATGAGAAGCCCATGAGCCACAACCGAGGAGGAGCCCCTGCTCACCAAAACGAGACCAAAGCCTGCACTGCAAGAAAGACCCCGCACAGCCTAAAGCAATAAAACTCTTTTAAAGAAGAAGAGGAAGAAAGGAGGGAGAAACAGTAAAATTATTCAGTGTTCAATGAGTGCCAGCTACCTGCCAGGTTTTTGACTCATACTACCTTCTGAAGCAAAAATCATACTCAAAATTTAAATTTCTCTGGTCAATGGTCCACTTTTTTTTGTATACCTGTGGTTTCTTTTAAACTAAGGAAGCCGTCCATCCAGTGATTTGACAAATAGTTAATGATACATTATTTAATTTTTCTATGGTTTGATATTTTTCAACCCAAATACATCAGAAACTTACTTCTTAGTGTGATGTGAGGTGAGGTTTCTAATTTCTGGCTTGGTATTTATCAGATAAAGGATCTTAATTTACAATTCGAAATCATTTTCTTTTCATCCTTAGAATCTTCACTTTCCCCATGGCCAAGAAGAGAGATAAAAGATAGCAAAGCAAGCGTGAAATACGGTATTGTTGTTTCCCTAATTAACATGGAATGAGTATCTATGTCGGGAATGGCTTTTCTGAATATCTTCTAGTTAATAAATTGACTTTTGCTTGTTTGTAGAAAAAAATTAGATAGATTGACTAAAACATACATAAAATGCTCATAATTAGGAGAAATAGAAAAAAAAGAACACGGAAACGCTCAACTTTTACCACAGTCTTTCACCTATGAAAGGTAAATATGAATTTATGGCTTCTAGATTATTTGACAAACAGAGCAAAAATGTTTTTTAGGCAAGTTATGTATGGAATATCAAGAGAGAACTGTGAGGTGGGGCAGGAAGTGATGTTAGCAAAGGATATCAATGTGAGTTGAGCGGAGCTAAGAAAACAGTTCTGTTGCTACTTTCTGGAGAGTCATTTTGGTTGCTTTAGGCAGAATCATCCGTCAGAACCACTGAGGGAGACCGTATAAAAGAGCAAATCCAAGCAGGAGTCCCAGGTGGCTGCAGAGTTGGTGGAGAACCTGCAGAAGAGCAGCGCCCTAACAGCAAACCCTGTTAGTCCCCGGAGATCTTTCTCTGGTTGCTCTTCTTTCTCTCTGTTGGGTGCACCACATGGCGTACAAGATCTCAGTTCCCCAACCAAGGGTCAGTCTCACGCCCCTGCAGTGGAAGCATGGAGTCTTCTCGTCTGGATTGCCAGGGAAGCCCGTAGTTACTCTTACTTCTATCTTTAGGTAGAAAACAAAATCAGAGGTGAGAGCAGAGAAAGACATGGTAAAGCTGCGTGGTCACGGCAGAGCGACCCTTCCCAAGTCACCGACTGGAGGGAGCAGAAGGAGAAAGGGACAAGATTGTGTGGTTAGGGAGCACGGTCTAGCTTTCAAAAAAATGTTTTTGTTTGTTTCTTTGCTTACTTGTTTGTGTGCTCGTTGTCAGGCCAAAGTACTAAGTGTTATGGTCAGAATCAAAGACAAGTAAGTCAAAATGGTCTGAAACTTACATCCCTCTACCAAATATTCATTGAGGTCTGACCATAAGCCATCATCCATTCTACGGGTTTGAAATACCTGCAGGAACAATGCATATATGGTCCCTGCCCTCATAGAAACTCTTATTATTATGTTCTCCTGAAATATTTAAAATGGAAAAAACAGAGAATAATATAAAACACATTTTTGTATCCTCAAGATTTAACACTCTTAACATTTTGCATGTTTGTTTTGAAACTTTTATTTAAAGAAATAAAATCATATAGCTACAGTGAGAGTTGCTTTGGCCTCTCTCTAATTTAATTTCCCTTTTTCTCTTCAGGGAAGTAATTAATTGTCTTAAAGTTGGCGTTCTTCAAATTCTTTTTAAAAAATATATCACCACACACATGTGTGTGTGCTAAGTCACTTCAGTTGTGTCTGACTCTTTGCAACCGTATGGACTGTGGCCCACTAGGCTCCTCTGTCCATACCACATACACCTGTTCATTAGAACTGTGTAGTCTAATTTGGCATTTCGGAAATTTTGAAATGATGTTTTTAGTGTAGAATGACAACATGCTTTTTAGACTTCATATCAGGTTTTTGAGATAATCCACTTGATATTTACTAAATACATACTATGTCCCAGGCATTGTTCTAAGTATTAGAATAAAGGAGAGAATAACCTCCCTCCCCCTAAAATCCATGACCTTATGAAGATTTTATCACAGTAGGGTGAACAGACAATAAACAACAAAATATGAAATACTCCATGTAGGCTGCTGTTTTGGACTAAATTGTATCTCCCCACATCCCCCACACCCCCCCAAAAAAAATCATACATTGAAGCCCAAACCTACAATGTGGCTCAATTTGGAGACAGGGCCTATAGAGAGAGGAAATAAATGTTAACAGCAGACATACAGGAAGGGTCTTAACCTGATTGGACTGGTATTCGTTTTTTTTTTTGGAGATTTTTCTAATTGGTCTTTTTAAAAATTAATTGAATCATTTATCTGACTTTGCTGTTTCTTTGTGGCGTGTGGGATCTTTATCTGTGGCATGAGAACTCCTAGTTGTGGCATGCAGGATCCGGTTCCCTGACTGGGGCTCGAACTCATGGTTTCCATACTGGGAGTGTTGAGTTTAGCCACTGGATGGCCAGGGAAGTCTCAGAACTAGTGTTCTTGTAAGAGAAAGAGACACCTGAAATTTATTTTTCTCTCAGTGCCTGCACAGATGAAAGGCTCTGGGAATACACATGAATAGGCACTATCTACAAGCCATGAAGACAGCGCACACCAGGTCCCAAATCTGCTGGCAAAACCTACTGACATCTAGCGACATCTCAGTCAGAAGCTTCAGCCTCCAGAACTGTAAGAAAATAAGTGTGTGTTGTTTAAGTCCCCTGTTGTTGTTGTTTAGGCCCTAAGTCATGTCCACTCTTTGCAACCCCATGGACTGCAACACATCAGACTTCCTTGTCTTTACCACCTCCCCCAGAGCTTGCTCAAACTCATGTCCATTGAGTCAATGATGCCATCCAACTATCTCATCTTCTGTCATCCCTTTCTCCTCCTGCCCTCAATCCTTTCTAGTATCAGGGACTTTTCCAATAAGTCAGCTCTTCACATCCGGTGGCCAAATTATTGGAGCTTCAGCTTCAGCATCAGTCCTTCCAATGAATTTATTTCTCAGACTGAATAGATTCATTGGAAGTCCATGGTCCGTAGTCCCCATGGACTGCAGCACACTGGGCTTCCTTGTCTTTCACCATTTCCCAGAGCTTCCTCAAACTCATGTCCTTCCTGTCATCCCCTTCTCCTCCTGCCTTCAATCTTTCCCAGAATCAGGGTCTTTTCCGATGAGCCATTTCTTCTCATCAGGTGGCCAAAGTATTGGAGTTGCAGCTTCAGCACCAGTCCCTTCAATGAAAATTCAGGGTTGATTTCCTTTAAGATTGACTGGTTTGATTTCCTTGCAGTCCAAGGGACTCTCAAGAGTCTTCTCCAACATCACTATTCAAAAACATCAATTCTTTGACACTCAGCCGTCTTTATGGTCCAGCTGTCACATCCATACATGACTACTGGGAAAACTATAACTTTAACTATTAGGATCTCTGTCAGCAAATTAACGTCTCTGCTCTTTAATATGCTAGGATTAGTGCCCTTATCAGAAGAGACACTAAAGAGCTCTCTTTCCACTGTATGAGGACAAAGTGAGAAGGTGACCATTTGCAATACAAAGAAAGAGCCCTCTCCAGACACATCTTGCTGGGACCTTGATCTTGGACTTTACTATCCACACCTGTGGGTAAAAAAATAAATTTCTGTTGTTAAGTTACTTAGCCTATGGTATTTTTTTATGGAAGCCTGAGCTGACTAAGACATGGGGTAAGGGAAAATGAGCTGCCTCTATCTGAGAGGCCTCAGCAAGAACTGCATTTCAAAGGAAGAGTAAGATTTCAATCAAGGTAGAGACGGAAGAAATTTTCTGTAAGCAGCTAATGACATAGGTAGATTTGTTTCCCAGGAAACTGCATCTCGAATGGGCATACTTTTCTGTATTCCACAAAGATGTCCCACAACTAACTGTTGGTTTTTTTTATTTGAAGTTTGGAACTCCATATTATTAAAATAGAAATTTTAATACTTATGAGAGAAAGATGTTTTAACTTCATGTTTCGGCTTTTTGTAAAACTTCATAGGCTATTTTTTCCATAGATTTTAAAAAAATGATTATTGTATTATTTTTCTAAATGACAATATGTGAGAAGAAGTTTCTGACTGCCATTTCTTAAATTCCAATTTATGAGAAATCTAGTTCAGTAAACATTTTACCATGTTTTATGTCACTAGCTTTTGTTGTATAAGTTTTCCGAAGGTGATATAGAGTAATTTTTATACAATGAACATTACTTACTGATCTGTTGATGACCATATCTTAAGGAAAGTTTGAAGACCTTATTTCAGCACTTTAATTGATATTCCAATGTAAGGATTCCTTTGATTTTTTTTTTGTTTTTAAAAATTGGGTTGTATGCATAAAAATAAATCTCAAATAATAAAAATGTGAGATTTAAAACCATCATGACTCCTATATTAGCTATCAGTATTCCAGTAAAGGTTAAACCAATGGTCATGAATATGCTGCTCCGATATGTACTAACTTCCAAGAATGTTAACTAATGACATGCTTAGTGGTTCTATGGTTGTATTTAAAAATGAAAATAATTGTGTGGATTAGTTTTTATCGACTCAGGTACTCAAACGGATGACACTGGCACCTTTACGTGAAATCAGCCTCCAGATCAACTTTTCAATTTGCTGAAGTCATAAACCAGCCTTGCTCAAACATTCACGTATTTAAAATTTCATCAGCATTCTCATCATTCCTGACTTAGACTCTTTTAACTCAATATATTTTTAGATACTAGCTTTACTATGTTCATCTCTTCATAAATAAAGTAGCTTCTATTGTTTTAAACCATCATTATAAACCGCAGTTCAGAGACAGTGTTTAAGATCTACTAAAGTAAGGATGTGTATGAAATCTATGAGGGTATATTGGGAATACTTCACTTTGCTAGTGGCTTTGGAATAAGAAATTCTCAGTGTTACATCATTCTGCAATGGCTACTAATGAGTTCCAAAGCTATAAAAGAATAATAAGTTCTAACAATTTTATGTAGAGATGTTTTCTCATTTAGAAGTTTGACTTTTACTATCACAATGTAAATGCATCCTCCATGATAAATCTAGTTGCTCTTGAAGATATTTATTATTTATCTGTATACCCTGCAAATACCTTATCAAAATCAGGAGTAGGATAATGATCATGGCAATAAATCTATTTTAATGTACTACTTTTCCATATTATATAAAACTTTGAGAACTTTAAGGGCTTCCCTTGTGGCTCAGCTGGTAAAGAATCTGCCTGCAATGGGGAAGACCTGGGTTGGGAAGATCCCCTGGAGAAGGGAATTGCTACCCACTCTGGTATTCTGGCCTGGAGAATTCTGTGGACTGTATAGTCCATGGGATTGCAAAGAGTTAGACACTACTAAGTGACTTTCACTTTGAGAAATTTAAAGACTGAAGATTCAAGAAAATAATTGTTTAAGACAGAGGGAGAAAAAAGTAGCAAATAGGTTAAACAAATCGTATGTGCAATTCTGAATTTACACATTTTTGAAAACTCTGAATTTATTTTTGTTTACTTGGAGTAAAGTAGATAGATAAAATATTGAGCTGTATATATGCAAGCACATCAAATGAGTAGACAACAATGCAATTGTTCATTTTCAATATTTTTTCTTGTATCCTTATCAGAGCCTTTTCCTTATTCTCTTTCAATAGAACATTAGGGATGTAATTAGTGTTAATGGCTCTTTATCAGCAGCACAAATTCACTTTTATGCCTTTCTGTTTATGTTGCATTTTGCTGGTTCCAGAAAGGTACTTTGGCTCTTACAAAAGACCTGTCAAAAGCCAAGAGGACAAAGGAAGATATGTAGATTTCTGGCAGGAGATTAGGGCTCCGTTTGTTAATAGAACATTTGTACCTGGCTGGGCTGGCTGTCCTTGGAGTGGACACAGCTGGTGAACCTTCGGTCTTCTGAACATATGTTCCCTTTCTCCAGAGAGCTAAAAGACCTCATACCTCTTATTGCTCTGAAAATGAAGACGCAAGGTATCAGAAGACAGAACAAAGAGGCTTCCATAATTCTTCCACTGTCTTTAGTCACACTTTAAGCATGCTAGATGGCCCTGGGTATAGTATATGCTGTTTTATTTCACCAGCCCACATGGAACTGAAAGAAATATGTCTGTATAGAACTAACTTTACTGTTAGAATTTTAGTCACTTCACTCAGTAATTGCAACCTGTAATTATAATCCTTTCAGTTAAGCAAAAGCAAATATTAATCTTAGTTTTGAAATTAATAATGATTGTTCAGTTAATGTAATTATCATTGCAGGAAAGTAAAAGGATATATCTTAGCCGTGCCCAGTTAGAGATAATGCATTTAATTAATACAGATGTTTAAACAATTATGTTTTTAACACACATTAAAAGTTGGGTTCCATTGTCAGACTTTAATTCCGAATCATTTTGGCACCATCAGAGGTGCATTCCATCCCAAGTTAAAATGATTTATTTCTTTTTTTCCTTTTTTTAGTGTAACTGTGGAGAATTTAACAGTAATGTTTCCCATAAATATTTTTGTAAATTTTCTTATTCTGATGTGAAATTCTAACATTTCTAATTATTCCAAGGGTAATTCAAAACATATTTAAAATATAACATTTTCTCCAAATTTATATCCATCTCATTTTCACTGGAAAGAGACAGTCTATTAGTCTAAGAAAAATTGTAGGTGTTTGCTCCTGTGTATTTCAAGGCCAAGGAAGAAAGGACTAACATACGATCTTGCAAACTGTAGAACATGAGCAAATGTAACTGTCTTCAACCGTATTTCTAAGATGTCAGTTGATTCATAAAAATAATCCGGCTTGTGAACAAAAATGTTGACTGACTCTCCGACAGATCAGTTGTCATGTGAGAAAAATCATTGAGAGGATGCCTAGTTATGCTTGGAGTTTTTTTCTTAGGATTTTAGAGAGGAAAGTCTTCAAGTACTGGGAGAAATAAACCAATTTAATGTGGCAAATTTTTTTACATTAAACGATTAATGAAAATATCCAAAGAACACTCAGAGAAACTGCGTTTTCCCTATGGTTTTTTTCTATTCTAGTTTTGTTCTTAAAGACACCGTTTGCCAATAGTATAAAAGAAAGAATCGGGTATACCACGGGAAGACTAATCTGGAGCAACACGGGGAAGTGTTTCTTTCATATTAAATAGAAATATCAACTTCAAAACATATTACTTGATAATCATCTAGTAGAGCTCCAAGTTAAAATGGTGTTTAATTTTCCCAACTCAGCTTTTTGCGATTGACTGCTAAGATAAGAGAACTGGCAAAGCAAGGGAAGCCATTACTGACATTTCCACTGTTAACAGGGCCTTGGAGCTCCGTTCCATTTTCTCCTGGTGGCTGGCCTTCAGTTTAACCCAACTGAAGGAACACCCACGGTCGCTGCTGGCATCATCATCACCAGACTTATTTCCCTTCAGAAACATACTTTCTCTGGGGAGCGGAAATCTGAAATGTGTCTTTATTCTAGATGGGTACACTTACTGCTCCCCACACTTCAGCAGCTTTTCTTTCCACTCTTAGTTGAAGAGTAAAACTTCCAGAGAATACATTTTTATGAAGCAGGCAGAGGAAATAGCACTGGGATATTGCATCCCAAGAATTTGGTGGTGATGGGAATTGGAAAATCTGAGTGTCTCCTGGTGTTTAATTACATTCTCTTCTGTTCAGAGTGAAAGAGGTTTAGGAAGTGGGAACTGAAAACCTTATCATAGTCTAGAAGAGTTACACTTGATAAAATCCTAATGACAGACGTTAAAACTTGGTCTAGGAGCTATGCCCACTAACTGGATGTCTGGCCAAATCTCTGCAAGGGGATTTTCATCCAACACTAAAAAGCCCGGAGGCTGGGACCAAAGGCAAACACATCCTTTGTCCTTTGACAGATGTGAACCTTGACAAAAGGCATCCGTCTGACGATGAGAAAACAAAACAGTCACAACAACAAAATAACAAGAAAGAGACCTATCAAAGATACAGCAGGTGTAGGGAGAAACAGGAATCATCATCCTAAAAGCTGAGAAAATGACACTAAGAACCAGAAATAATAATAAAAGGAAATTGCAATGACATTTTGGACTCATTATAAGATGCAAAACAATGTACAACGTCTATGATGTAGCTTTAAAAGGCATACATAAAAATATGGATATAAAACAAGATAAAATGAAATGAGAGGTGATTAAGTAAAGGAAGCATGGTGGAAACATTCGAATGCAATGAAAGAATTAAAATCACATTAGACATTACAATTCATTGAAAAATAAAATCAGTGATAAAGTCAAAATCTCATATTTTTTCAGAATGTAAAAAAAAAAATGACCAAGAGATTAAAAAGAAGGGGACGGAAGGAAAAAAGAAAGTGACAGACAAATTGTCAACAACATGTTATGGAAGAACGGTAATTTTTGATACGTGAAAAATATAAGCAATCTGAACATCAGTAAAATCTTAAACGAACAAGCAAACAAGAATCTGAGTAAGTCAACCAAAAAATCATCCCATTCTATCCATAGGATAATTGAAGAGTCCTAGTCCAAGACACCGTTGGCAGAAATTTTGATTTAAATGGATAAAGACAGTACTGAGAGAACACGGGGAAAAACTAGCTTGCCTTTATATTTTTCCTCTGCATTTACTAAGCACCAGAAAATTTTGATATAACATCCATAATGTTTTTAAAGTGAAAAGTTATAACTAAAGAATTTTGAAGAAATTGTTTTTCATTTGTGAGGCCAACAAAAAAATATTACCTTATAAACAAAATTTTCAAAGTATACTAATCACTTACCTATCTTGGAAACATAAGGCTACATTTCAGATGAGAGAAAAATTAGAATTGAAAAAGTAGAAGTAGTGATAGATACGGTAGAGGCAAATTTGCATTTATTTTCCCCTTCTAGAAAAGATACCAAGAACAACTTATCTGAAATATATAAAAGATTTAGGCATAAAGAAGCACATTACAGTGCAATTATAGCATAACTGTAAAAAATTCCTAAATATTCAACAATAGAATGCCATGCAAGAAGTTAAGCTTGGGATGAATTTTAATGATACAGGTTAATTTTATGATGAAATTTTTAGTGAAGAGTAGAGTGTAAAATAATAAACCCATGAATTAACAATGTAAAGAAAAACACACATGGAGCTTTTATCTGTAAGATTTTTGCATCTTTAAAAATGAGATCTGAAGGAAATGTTAGTTTTAACTTTTTAGAACTAGTAAGTAGTGTTATAAAAGTGTTTCTGTTTTTCTTTTACTTCATTTTATGTATTTTTTCAGAACTAACAAAAAAAATGGTCATAGGGAATAGACTGTAAGAAAGCTTCACCACATCTATCACTTTTCAGTACAGAGTACATGGTTCCTTTTTCCCCTGCTATTTCCAAATCGGGAAAGGAATATGTCAAGGCTGTATATTGTCACCCTGCTTATTTAACTTATATGCAGAATACATCATGTGAAATGCTGGACTGGATGAAGCACAAGCTGGAATCAAGATTGCCGGGAGAAATATCAATAATCTCAGGTACTCAGATGACACCACCCTTGTGGCAGAAAGTGAAGAAGAACTAAAGAGCCTCTTAGTGAAAGTGAAAGTGGAGAGTGAAAAAGTTGGCTTAAAGCTCCACATTCAGAAAACGAAGATCATGGCATCCGGTCCCATCACTTCATGGGAAATAGCTGGGGAAACAGTGGAAACAGTGGCTGACTTTATTTTCTTGGACTCAAAAATCACTGTAGATGGTGACTGCAGTCATGAAATTAAAAGACGCTTGCTCCTTGGAAGAAAAGCTATGACCAACCTAGACAGCATATTGAAAAGCAGAGACATTACTTTGCCAACAAAGGTCCATCTAGTCAAAGCTATGGTTTTTCCAGTAGTCATATATGGATATAAGAGTTGGATTATAAATAAAACTGAGCACTGAAGAATTGATGCTTTTGAACTATGGTGTTGGAGAAGACTCTTGAGAGTCCCTTGGACTGCAAGGAGATCTAACCAGTCCATTCTAAAGGAGATCAGTCCTGAGTGTTCATTGGAAGGACTGATGCTGAAGCTGAAACTCCAATACTTTGGCCACCTGACGCAAAGAACTGCCTCATTTGAAAAGACCCTAATGCTGGGAAAGATTAAAGGCAGGAGGAGAAGGGGATGACAGAGGATGAGATGGCTGGATGGCATCACTGACTTGATGGACATGAGTTTGAGTGAACTCCGGGAGTTGGTGATGGACAGGGAGGCCTGGCGTGCTGCGGTTCATGGGGTCGCAAAGAGCCGGACAAGACTGAGTGACTGAATTGAACTGATTTTGAATTTTCTGTGAGTTTTTCCACATTTCCTACAGAAAAAAGAACACTGTCCCAAATGAAAGAAGATCATCTACCAAGCTTCAGAAATAAGAGTTTTTCAAACATTCTAGCACCAACCCTGTATGAGTTAAATGAAACTTAACCTCTCTATCAATTTCCTCATCCATAAAATATAAAAAGGTGAACATTTCTGCTTCCTAGAATTCTTATGAATATGACTTAATAAAATCCTCTGAAGCAATACATCTCTATAAGAAAGATTTTTCTTTAACGAGTATCTTTTGGTGGAGGGAGCTGCCTTTTGCTGGGTTGGGTTGGTTTGGTTTGTGACTGTGGCCCAGCAATTGTCCTTGTGGTTATGATTGGAGTTAAACTGTTAATGAGGCTCACCTTTATAGGAAGTGTTGGCTACTTCCCTTGGCAGTCAGAGTAAAGCAAGTGTCAGTCTGTGATTTTGGCAACATTAAAGGGAACAACAGAGGCAGAAATTTTGCCTTAGAGGAAGAGTTTTCGATCTGTTCAGTCAGTCATTAGTACAGGAATTAAGTACAGAAAAATTGAAAGGAGGGAGTGGGTGACAGCGTGCTCTGACTCATCCAAGGAGCCAGTGGTCAGATACGGAGCTGAGACAGGTGCCAGTCCGTCTGTGCCCCTGACCCTGCTCCTCTTCTTCCTCAGTGCACAGCCAAAGCACGTTTACCGGGTTTCCACGCAGCTAGTCTTGCACTTGGGACTGAGCTCTAGCCTGTGACATATAAGAGCCGTGATCTGCACTTCAGAGTGATGCACTGGCATGTGGCCGCCACCCACAAGTGATCCTTCCTCTCCTCATTTTTCACTGGCTTGTGTACAGGCTTCCATGAAGATTAGCCTGGGTTCGGGTCATTGTAGGGACAAGAGATTGCCCCTCAAGCCGAGTTTCTCACGAAAACAAAATAAACTTGTAGTGTGTCTACCCACTGAATTTTTTAGTTTATATGTTACAGTGGTTAGCACTGTTCTTACCAGGGCTTCCTTGGTAGCTCAGTGGTAAAGAATTTGGCTGCAATGCAGGAGACACAGGAGAAGTGGCTCTGATCCCTGGGTCAGCAAGATCCCCTGGAGGGCACGGCAACCCAGTGCAGTGTTCCTGCCTGGAGAATCCCATGGACAGAGGAGCCTGGCGGGCTACAGGCCATGGGACTGCAATGTTGCTTACAACTGAAGCGACTGAACACTGTCCTAAATGACAGAGGTTTTCTCATCTTAGGAAGCAGCAAGTTGAAGATACAGACATCAAGGCTCTCTACTCAAGAGGAGAAGGGAGGAGGGCAAAATAATGGGAAGGCTCACAAAAACCTTTAGATTTTGAATCATAGCAGCAGTGTGCAATGCATAGCAGGCATGGAACAAAGATTTGTTGATTTTAGTTGCCTGGTATTGATCTTAATCTCACACAACATTAGCAGTCAGGACAGAATCAACCTTAACTGGAAATCAAAGGGAGTGTTAAGTAATAGCTAATGCCTATTAGCATACAAACACATTCTATGGCCGCTATCATTTGAATGCAAAACACTTCCCTTGGTGCCATATTTTCCCAGTAGCCGCCACTCAATTTCTCTGCTCTCCTCTAAGACAAACCTCAGCAAAGAGGAAGCTGTCTACTTATGCTCCCATCATGCTTCAAGGAGTCCATTCCTAATGTGCTATCCGTTCTAACGTGGTATCTGCTTCCACCATTCCAATCCAACCATTCCTGCCCACAGGACCAGTGGCTTTCATCAGGACAAATCTAATGGAAACTTTTCAGTGCTCATCAACCTAAAACTTCCATCAGCTTCCCATAGAATTGGTGGCTTCCTCTCTGCTTGAAGCTATCCATTGCTTTTCATTGAGCTCGAATCACACTTAAGAATTTTAGCATGGCCTCATCATCTCTGGGTGAGCTGGCCATCGCCTGTCTGATATAATACCTAAACAGTCTAATGTAGTGGTTTAATGTATGGGAACTCATACATCCAAATCCTTGTTGAAATCTTACTTGCAATCTCTGCAAGCTACTTTCTGCCTGCCTCAGTTTCCTTCATTTGTAAAATAGAGAGCATCATAATACCCACATTATCGATTTGTTGTATGGATCAAAGAAGATAATGCCTAAGAAGAGATCAGAGCCACCCCTGACTCTCACTAAAACCTCTATTATTATTATTGTAGTACTTTTCATGCTTTCACACTTTTAAAATATCTTCCTGCCACACTGGATTTCTCTCTTTCCTCGAGTCCAGCTGCATCTGTTTCTGCTCCCCCGACTTTGATATTTTCCATATGTTTCCTCCCACCTGGAATATTTATCCCACCAATCTCCCTGACTGGTTTCTTTGCATTCTTCCCCTTGGAGTGGCTTATTTATTTTACTATCTTATCTAAAATATCTTTTCATTTTTAACTTTTAGTGATGCACCATTCTTTTCCTTCATGGCACACACAACAATTTGGAATTATTTTGAAACACGTACTCATGCCCATATGTTCAGTACTTTTTCTGTCTTACCCAATTATATAGACATTTCTGTGCAACTTTGTTCACCTGGTAATGTCCTGGTACATATTTGGTTGTCAATAAACATGTATTGAGTGACAGAGAAATTAATAAATGTAAGTGCTTCTTATGCTGGGCTCCAACTTTTCCAGTAGGGAGAAGGCCTGCCTAAAAGGAGTTGAGGAGAAGCAGGTGGAAAGTGTTGTAGGCAGAAGAGACGGACAGGACAGTGCTTCCTGCAAAAGCATTACAAAATGGGAAACATCCCACATGATTTTTCATGTGGATGAGAAATGAAGTATTTTTTGCCGTATCATTGAACGAAGGATGTCATAGCCACTGCAGCCACTGCAGACGGTGAGCTGGTGAGCCTTGAGGGAACTCAGGGAAGGAAGAACACCCACCGTCTAGCAGCCGTCAAACTGCAGCCACTCCCCAGGGTGAGCCCTGAGAAAGCTCAGGATGTGGAAAACCAGGAACTTAGCCCCAGATGGGGGAGGGACATTTCAAAGTAATGATTTCAGTGAGCCCAGACTCTTACATCTTCCCATCCGTAGAAAAGCGCTAAATTCCTTAACTTGAGATATCCAGTTTACAAAAAAAGTTTAATGTTCAGACTACCTGCCCTTTGTTGTAAACTTTTATATAACCTGGCTCCTCCTCATGCCTCCTCAGAATAGTTCTCTCGGGGTTACTTGAGATGCTGCCTCCTAGGCTAGATTTAAGTTCTAAAAATGTCCCCTAAATAAAACATAAGTTTTAGATTGCATGTGTTTTTTCAGTTGACATAGATATGATTATTTTTGTAGTAATCAAGAAATCATTCATGTTCAGATAATGCTCGCTGCATTTTTATGTAGGATGAAGTGCATGTGTATAAGATTAAATGCATCTTTGTTAGATCTAGAAATGCTCTATATTTCAAGTGATAAGCTCATGGAAGCAAGTCTTAAATGGTGCCTAAGGCAAAGTATCGAGTAAAGTAGATGCTTGATAAATATGGATTAATTAATAAATTTGTTAATAGTTCTCTTGAAGTGGTTGGGCAGCTGAAATTGCCTATTCAATTCTAAATGATTTACATCGAATTCCATATTTTGATGAAAGCAATCCTGCCAAGTGAAATTGGCTGCAAGCTCTGGCTAAGCTCAGCTTATTTTAATATTTTTGGCTTTTCCCCAAAATATTTAGTTTTCTTTTCACCTTCAGTGATTTAGTGTTCAACTGTGGTTCGCAGAGGCTAAAAGTATCAACCTTAATACATATACAGCATTGCTGTCAGTGTCTTGAGTACAATTTTCTCATTCCAAGGGTATGGCAGAGAATTTTCAAGCATAAATTATATACTCACTCCTACTTTCATTTCAACTTTTTTTTTTACTGAGCATATTATTATATATACCAGACATTACTTTTAGAGGTGACTTTAGTGGGGTCATGGTGAGAGAGGGATAAGAAATGTGCCTCTGTAAGACACAAGAGCCTTGTTCTCTTTGTCGGCATTTTGTAAGATACAGATGCCTCCAGATTTCCTTTGTGAATTTCTGAGTCTATGACACTAAGAAAGAGAAAAGTCTAGAATGTTTCTGGCAGATACAATGAAAAAATTAAGTAGTAGCATTATTACCACCATTAATTAAAACAGTGCTAGGAAATCCTCTCCCAAAGGGTATGTATGCATCCATCTTCAAGAGTAAAATGGGAGTTGTATGTTGAAGAGTCTCACTTTTATAAGACAAGTTTCTTGAAGTGAAGGATAAAATTTCAACCGTGTAAAAACCAACAGAACCCTTGGTTCACTTCCCATTAGCTGTCTAATTTACACATGTGCTGTGCTGTGCTTAGTCGCTCCGTCGTGTCTGACTTTTTGTGACCCCATGGACTATAGACCACCAGGCTCCTCTGTCCATGGGGATTCTCCAGGCAAGAATACTGGAGTGGTTGCCATGCCCTCCTCAGCAGATCTTCCCAACCCAGGGATCAAACCCAGGTCTGCTGCATTGCAGGAGGATTCTTTACTGAGTCGCCACAGGAGCCACATTCACAAATAGTAGTGCGTATATGTCAGTATTACTCTCAATGTATCCCACCCTCCCCTTCCTCCCGTGTCTACAAGTCCATCCTCTATGTCTGCATCTCTATTACTGCCCTGAAAATAAGTTCATCAGTATCATTTTTCTAGATTCCTTATATAGGCAATAATGTATTTGTTTTTTCGGTTCTGACTTAGAAGATTGCCTTTTTATGTACTTCCTTCTCCATGTCTCCTTTTGTAATTTTCCTCTACCCATTGTCTCACTCAGGTTTCCAGGGTCCTGATACTGCTGTTTATTAAAATCCTGATTATTGTACCTTGCATATCCTAAAGAACACCCTCCGTCTTTTATCCAGCATCTTTTATCTCAGGATTTTCCATTCTGTTAAGTCACAACAGGTGAGAAAACAGTCCAGCAGCACTGTCTGCTAAGAGCCTTTATCCTAAGCGAGAAGAAAAGGTTCTTAATGACGAGTCTTCCTTTTACTCGTCTATTCCTTAGTTTTATTTACTCCTAACAACTGCAGTTTCTTTCCCCCATTTGTTTCCTGTGCTGCACAGTAGTAATGTAACCTTTTTCCCCAAAAAGTGTAGATTAGAAAACTGTAATTTGAATTAATTTTTCATCTAATGATTATTTTCTTATTTTAGTCTGTTCATTGCTCATCCCCATCTTCATTTCCATTCACTTTTAATGAACTTTATCAAATCTGTTACTCAACTGCTGACACCATCTAGACTTTCCAGTTTGAACTTAGTTAAGGGGGTAAAACACCCCCATTCATTCACCCATTTATTCAACAAATATTTATTATATATTAGATATATCAGTGTACCAGAAACTAGAGCTAGTCCCAGTGGTGCCAAAATCCTCAGCCAAACTCTTGTAAGTAAAGGACTCCTAAGGAATCAATAGTCTAAGAAGTGAAGGAGAGAAAGCAGACATTGACCTCATGTTCGATTTGTTTAAATCCAACCACTGAATCAGAATATGTATTAAAACTTAAAAGAATCATCACAGATATTGGAGTATTTGCAATGTCGAGGTGAGTCACAATGATGAACTGCTGCCTGATTCTGTTTGTATTACAAACAGAAGCAGGTTTATTTTGTACAGTTTGTTTTTTCTTAGAACTACCACCTGCCAATGCAGGAGACGCAAGAGACATGGGTTCGACCCCTGGATTGGGTAGATCCTTTGGAGCAGGAAATGGCAACGCTCCAATATTCTTGCCTGGGACATTCCATGGACAGAGGAGCCTGGCAGACTACAATCCATGGGGTTGAAAAGAGTCGGAGACAACTGAGCACAAACTAACAAATATATGCAGAGGAGGAAGAAAAGGCAGCCACTCTGAATTCTCTGTCTCATAAAGCAAAGACCTAGTATTTTTTCACTGTATACTATTAACAGTTAGATTAATGGATTTAAGTTTAGAATTTCAAGCAAAAATCTCTACCACTGATATTTTTATGTCTCAGACTGAATCCTGGATGAAAAAGAATTCCTAAGGTTCAAGGCAGCAAAGGAAACCTCTCCCTGGAGGCTTGGAGTGTGACGCAGGACACTGATCTAAAGTCTTGGTACATCTTATGCCTGGCCTCCTGCTGACATTAACAGCGTGGCTTGTGGGAGGTGCAGAACTACCCCTGATAGAGAGAGCCAGGGGTTCGTTCTGAAGGTCGAGGCCAGCAAGTTCATAGGAGCTATCGTGGTGCACGGCAGGAAATGATTGCAAGTTGATGGTGAGTGTGCTTTTCCAGGCATGTAGAGGGATTTAGTACTGCAGGTGCAATTACCACTTAGGAAAGAATCAGCACCCTCTTACTGAGATTAGAACATAAAATGAGTCAGGCTGGTGGACAAATTACGGTACATGGCCCTGCTGTGTTCCTGACCTATATTCACTTTCAAACTTAGTATGAAGCTCTGTATCTGGAGCCAGCAGTTTAGTGGGCGGTGGCAAAGAAGGTAATGCATTCAAGAGAGAAACAGGGAGCATTCAGATCTCTTTAGATCAAAAAGTAAATGCAGAATAGTGCAGGGATGATGAAACTGAATTTTTAATTCTGGACTAAAGGATCAATTCTGGCCTAACTAATCCAGTGGCAGTCTGGGAGGCTTTGGAAAGGGAAGCCAGCTAGGTTAACACGAGGTGATTTTCATCACTGCTTATAACATTGCTTTCTTCTTTGGCACATTTCATAAACTACATTAGGTCTTAAAGTCTCCTTTAACATTTCATGGTCCCAGTATTTTTTTTTTCAGAGAGTTGAGTCAGTTCTTTAAGCGCAAAAAACATATTTGGGTTAATATTCAATAAAAAGGACATTCAGGGCGTGAGATTAAAGGGAAGAAACTAACATCTATTGTCTAATTTCAGAAGAAGAGTTGAGACTCTGGTCTAAATCAAAATGACAAAATACGATGAGAAACATATTACTTTCCTGTCGGAGAACACATTTTTTTTTTTTAAGAATAGAATCTCTCAATAAAGAGCATAACATTCAAAGTCAAATGGAAACATTGTGCTTTTATAGATGCTTGCCTGTCAGCCAGTTGAACTTGCCAAGTAATAGTTCTCAAAGTCCTATAGTCCACATACAAGTGGCAGTTTGACAGAATAACCTTATTTTTATTTTAATAAAAAATAACTTTATTTTTTATTTTTCCGGTGAAATTATACTTCTGCTTAAAATAATTTCAACTAATGACATTTCTTCCAAAACTTTCATGAGCAAGTAAAAATTCTAATGGTTCAACATAGTAAACATCTCTGAAGTGGCTTTGAACAATTTATAGTCGATTTAAACCAAATATTCTTAGAAATTTTTGAAAAAGAACATTCTGTTATCCTTCTGTACTATTTAACCAAAGATATTCTTATACAAGCTAAATAGTTCTCTCAAGGTCACATAATTATTTAAGAACAGACAAAGCACTGCGACCTTCAGTAACTCTTCATTTAATCCCTTATCCATCCACCCATTTTGTACTTCTCGCTCCCATAATTACTCTGAATCCTAAGCATATCTCTCTCTCTCAAAGAAATGTTTCTTGGAGGATTTGGTAATGATGTTATACACTCCGCTGGCTCATTGGCTAACTGAAATAGATCATCTCCCATATGTGGTGTTATTCTACAACTATGACTCGGCCGGAAGAAGAGGCTAGGTGTAGGGAAAAAAAAGAAGTTGGAAAATCATGACAGCATATGCTCCCGAAATTAATGAGCATCTATTTCTTTTTCAGTCTCAGTTTTGTGTTGAACTTTTAAAAGACTTTTAAGTAAAATTTTCTGCTTTGAAAAAGCGTTTTCATAGACTCAAAAAAAAAAAAAAGGTAATAAAATAAAAGCAGTTTTTCACCTGAGAGAAGCAGCCCCAGTTGCAGAGGCTTGGAGCTCTCTGACCAAGGCTGTGGAAACTACACTCCCTTCAGTCCCCTATTGGGAAAACCAGTGTGTAGCTGAGAGGTGTGTATACTCAGGCTTCACTTGTGGCTCAGGGGCAAAGAATGTGCCTGTCAGTGCAGGAGATGTGGGCTTGATCCCTAGGTTGCGAAGATCCCTGGAGAAGGAAATAGTAACCCACTCCAGTTTTCTTGCTTGGGAAATCCCGTGGACAGAGGAGCCTGGTGTGCTACAGTGAATGGGATCACAAAAGGGCCAGACACAATTTAGCAACCAAACAACAGCAGTGTGTATGGTAGTGTGTGGTCAGGAGACACTGGATTGCGTGCCTTTGTGTGCTGATTCCCCGGTGCTGCCTTAGCAAAGGGCCACACCCTGAATGGACACCAGCGCGAGTGTATCGCTTCACAGCTCTGAAAGCCGGCAGTCTGAGGTCGAGGTGCTGGCATGGCGGTTCCTTCTGAAGGCTGTGAGGCGGGGGTCTCTTTCCGGCGTCTCTCCTTGCCCTATGGCCATCTTCTTTCTGTGTCCCTTCACACTGTCTTCCCTCTGTGCCTGTCTCTGTGTCCAGATCTCCCCCTTTTAAAGGGACACCAGCCATGTGGCATTAGGGATCACTCTAAAGACCTCACTTTAATTGGATCACTTCTATAAACAACCTGTTCTCCAAATAAGATTGCATTTTGAATTGAGGACTTCAGCATATGCACTTAGAGCGTGGGGGACGTAATTCAAGCCAGAATAATGTGAAAATACCAGATACACTCACTGCCTTAAACCTGTCATCTAAAGTTATCAAAGAGAAGAACCAGAAATACTGACATTTTATGAGTGTGCATGAAGTAATGATAAATCTGAAACTATTAACCTGTTATAAGGTAACTGTAAAAGAAGATAGATGGAGAAATGATAACATAAGCACCTTACTCGAAAATGTAATGGTAACCAAAAGAAGAACTACATCCGGAAACTGCTAAAGTAGTTTTCTCTGAGTTTTGAGGCAGGGGCGGGGATCAACTGTTTTCATTAGAAGTCCTATTGAATTAACTCCCTTTTAACACTGTGTATATGCATGTTTAAAATTTTTTAATTAGAATATTAAACTAAAGGGTTGTTTCTGGTAATTATGAAATCAGTTGGCAATTGTAATTAAACAAGAATAGTCCTGGAAGATCAAATAAAATGACTTTGTCTGATAAAACTTGTATGAAGTCCTTATGCAGGTAGTTCGCAATTGATCACAAAAAATGGGACTTCATAGGACTAGAGAATAGAGCTGCCTTTTTTCACTGACAAAGGTAGTGTCTAGTAGAAAGACATTGTGAGAGGGAGTGTAAAATTGGAAATGTAGTTTCAGGATTAGGGGATAGAGAATGAGGCTGAGAGTATCCTAGATTTTTTTCTCAAATACATCACTCACTTGTTTGATGGTTTTCAACAAGACACTTAACCTTTCTATCTCACTTTTTTTATTGTCTGTAAAATGAGAAAAATGCTCCTATTTCTTTTGATTTATAATGTTTTTCCTCAACATTTTTTTCTCTTATTCAGTTGTGTGTATATATGTATGACATATATTAAACATATATAATATACTATATATGTATACTTTTGTGTATATATATGTAGATACGTTTATTTTATTGTCAGATATAATAAAATGTTATTGCCAAACTGTAATAAATTCTCCTTCAAATGACTTCTAAAGATCACAAAAACTCATCTAACTTCTGACTCTACATAGCAAACTTTCCATCATCTGAGTTGTGAATAAGAAGTGAAAACCCACTAGCAGCAATTAAACAGCAGCCTGGTTCTGGATGTGGAAGTGTGTTTTCAGAACAATTTGCAATGGCTCTAACTCTAAATGCTAATCAATTTAAGTGAATTCCATATTGACTATAGAGAAAAACAAAAAAAGCAAACAAATGCATCGAGGCTCAACACAAGCCTCCTCCTGCAGAGAACCCAGGAATTGAATTTGGGGCAAGTTTTTTCAAGCTATAATGAGCCACCTGCCTCCAGCTATAAAACCCAAAGAAGAAGGAGAGGAGACATGCTGAACAACAAAAGGCAATTTCCAGTACTGTGCAGCAGGGTCTCTGTAGAGTATTCTTTTGCATAATGTCACCAGCCAACAGCCTTTCAGGAAAGGAAGGACTATGTCTTGGATTAGTTTATATCTGATCAGTCTTTTAAGTGTTAATGTTTACTTTTTTATTGAAGGTAGAAATTGTATTTTTGTGAAACAGTCATTAAATATCTACTGAATATAAGAGGCAGGGGACACAGGTATATCTGTGGCTGATTCGTGTTGATGTTTGGCAGAAGTGAACAGAATACTGTAAAGTAATTTTCATCCAATTAAAAATAAATACATTAAATTTTTTTTTAATGTCTACTGAATGTTAGTTACCATAGTGGATGGTACAGATCAAAGGGGAAAAGTCGGTGGGAGTGGGGTGGCCATTAGAAACAGAGGCCCTTAAAGTGAAACGACTCTTCAGGCAAAAGGAGCCATCATTAGGAATCATTCAAAAGAGAAAAAAAAATAGGGCTCAAAGACACTATTTGATGGACATGTGTATTGCAAATTTTGTTTGGTTTGGTTATTCGTAGGAGCAGTTTTGCTATTGCACCCTGAAAAGGGGAAGACAGAAAGCAGAATGTCTCCTCTCTAGAGTAAAGAACGCACTCATCTTGTTTCCCAGGATGGAGCTACACTAGCCTTTGCCATAAAAATGACATTTTGTATAATATTATTTAGCTTTCTTCATTTTCCTCATTCTTAGCAAGACAGTAAACCAACATAGTTTACTAAATATGTAATAATACAGGGAGATACCTTTCAACATTCAAAAAGGCAGATGAACCTCATTAATTTGGAGAAAATTAAAAAAGAAAGCTAAAATGATTCTTAAAAATCTCAATTTTTATGGAGTTTGATTACTCCAAGTATCTCATGGTAAAGGTGAGGTGGTGGTGGTTTAGTTGCTGAGTAGTGTCTGACTCTCTGCAACCCCATGGACTGTAACTTCCCAGGCTCATCTGTCCATGGGACTTTCCAAGCAAGAATAGTGTAGTGAATTGCCATTTCCTTATTCAGGGGATCTTCCCCACCAGGGATCGAACCCATGTCTCCTGCTTTGTAGGTGGATTCTTTATGACTGAGCCTCCTGGGAAACTCCACGGTAAAGGTAGTTTATGCACTAATTCCTTTGGTCTGGAGCTACTAACACTACTGGAAAACCTTTCTTACCAATTTAGGCAACGGCTTCACTTTCACGTTTCACTTTCATGCTTTGGAGAAGGAAATGGCAACCCACTCCAGTGTTCTTGCCTGGAGAATCTCAGGGACAGGGAGCCTGGTGGGCTGCCGTCGATGGGGTTGCATAGAGTCGCACACGACTGAAGCGACTTAGCAGCAGCAAGAGATGTTTACTTTGGCCACCTGATATGAAGAGAACTGACTCATTGGAAAAGATCCTGATACTGGAGAAGATTGAAGGCAGGAGGAGAAGGGGGTGACAGAGGATGAGGTGGTTGGGTGGCATCACCAACTCAATGGACATGAGTTGGAGCAAACTCCGGGAGTTGGTGATGGACAGGGAAACCTGGCGTGCTGCAGTCCATGGAGTCACAGTGAGTCGGACATAACTGAGCGACTGAACTGAAGAAATTTTCATTGCATTTGTTTTTACTGTTGCTTGCTTTTATCAAAGGAGTGACAAATTCTGGGGAATTCTTTGGGAAGACTACTATGTTGTTGTGGAATAAACTGAAGGCAGTAGAACTCAGGTAATGAGGTAGCTAGGTATTTGAGTCAAGTAAGTGATGATAAATTTGATAATATAGGAGCAAATATAATACATATTACAAAGAGAAAATCAACAGAACCATGCTTTATTTATACTCTCACTTTCTAAAGCACTAAGGAAAGCTGTGTCCTATATATTGAAGTCTTATTAATATATACTGGTTGAATAAATGAATACATACCCATGAAAGGGAAAATTCTTTCATATATGAATGAATGAGTTAAAATTTATAGGATTTGGGGAGTGGGCAGCAATGCAGCAATGATTAAGCTTGACACCTTAGTGGCTGTTGGCATTAGGGTGATCTTAGGTCAGGATTGGCACATTAATTATTGAGACCTGTTCTCATCAGTTTTACAACTGGTGTTCATCCAGGGTGAGATAGGCAATTCTGGGAGTGCAGGACAACACTACAGAAAGAGCAGACCGCGTAGATGGGATGCCTGAGGATGTACACAGTAAAAGCTGGCAACATATAGACTCAGTCATGAGGTTTTCTGGGAAGGGTGCAGACAGAAGAGGGGATGCAGGGGTTGAAAGGAAGAGAGGAAAGAAGAGAGGAAGGAAGAGGAGGGAGGGGCAAAGCTTGAAGGGCAGTGTCCGAAGTGGATGAGGTCACCTGACTGCGACACAGTCAGGTGTCAGAAAAAGCCTCTCCTCTCCTATTAACTGCATTCTGAAAAGTTCCTCTAATCTAAAACTACTACATTGGTATTACTTGACTTCCTCTTTTGAATAAATACAAGAGAAATAATTTGAATTAATCAGAAGACGACTGCATTTTAAAGGCAAATATGAAAGAAAACATTAATGAAATCCCAATTGTAGCACAGAATGATTTCCTTATTGTAACATTTACCAAAAAAATGCCCTTTTGTCATTGAACTGTATTGGTATGCTCGTGTGCTAAGTCAGTTCAGTTCAGTCGCTCAGTCATGTCCAACTCTGCAACCCCATGAATTGCAGCCTCCCTGCCCATCACCAATTCCCTGACCTCACTCAAACTCATGTCCCTCGAGTCGGTGATGCCATCCAACCATTTCATCCTCTGTTGTCCCCTTCTCCTCCAGCCCTCAATCCCTCCCAGCATCAGGGTCTTTTCCAATGAGTCAGCTCTTCGAATGAGGTGGCCCAAGTATTGAAGTTTCAGCTTCAGCATCAGTCCTTCCAATGAACACCCAGGACTGGTCTCCTTTAGGATGGACTGGCTGGATCTCCTTGCAGTCCA
>NW_011494921.1:2748499-2750552 GCF_000754665.1 Bison bison bison | reverse complement strand
CGCAGGTCAGGTGGTCTGGTATTCCCATCTCTTTCAGAATTTTCCACAGTTTACTGTGATCCACACAGTCAAAGGCTTTGGCATAGTCAGTAAAGCAGAAGCAGATGTTTTTCTGGAACTCTCTTGCTTTTTCCATGATCCAGCGGATGTTGGCAATTTGATCTCTGGTTCCTCTGCCTTTTCTAAAACCAGCTTGAACATCTGGAAGTTCATGGTTCACATATTGCCTCTTCAGTCATGTCCAACTCTTTGCGACCCCATGGACTGTAGCCTGCTAGGCTCATCTGTCCATGGGATTCTCCAGGCAAGAATACTGGAGTCAGTTGCCATTTCTTACTCCAGGGGATCTTCCTGACCCAGCTTTCGAACCTGAGTCTCTTGTGTCTCCTGCATTGGCAGTCAGATTCTTTAGCACTGCCCTACTTGGGAAGCCCTACTGACAAGGTACAGAATAGTAACAGAACTCTGATTTTAAACATAGCTTGAACTCTGGCTATCTCATCTGATCAAATCTCCCTGTAATTCTGAACTCTACTTGGTTACTACTGTTATTCTACCTTGTATGCTTCTGTATAAAATGTTTATTTATTTATTATAAACAGAGAATTATCTTCATTGATTCAAATGTCTATAGAGTGCCTAGTTCAGAGACATGTGCAATGTATGCAAAATAAAATTTTTAAAAGGAGTGGTGATGGGGAAGATATATCTCATTCTTTGCCCAAGCAAAGTTAAATAAAAATCTTAGAACATTAAAGGAAACAATTTGAAAGATTGTTAAAGAACACTTTCCTTTCCAGCTCTATCAACATATTTTTGTAGTTGAAGTATGAGAAAGGGAAAAGGATTTGTTAAAATCACCAATCTAGCTCGTGGCAAAAGTGGCTTGACATGTTTCCCTGTTTGCGTGTGTGTGTGTGAACACTGAATGCCGGGGAGGTGATATTTTCGGGTTGGTAAATACGTAAAGGAGAGGCTGGAGGAATGGAGCAGCTATAAGTTAAGCAGCAAAACTTTCAAATGAAAAAAATCCAAACATTCAATTCTCTCAATGCTTCAAGTCTTTTGATTTTATTTTTTAAATATAAATCTATTTATCTTAATTGGAGGCTAGTTACTTTACAATATTGTATTGGTTTTGCCATACATCAACATGAATCCACCATGGGTATACACGTGTTCCCCCTACTGAACCCCCCTCCCACCTACCTGCCCATCCATCCCTCTGGGTCATCCTAGTGCACCAGCCCCGAGCATCCTGTATCATGCATCGAACCTGGACTGGTGATCTGTTTCACATATTATACACGTTTCAATGCCATTCTCCCAAATCATCCCACCCTCGTCCAGAGTCCAAAAGACTGTTCTATACATCTGTCTCTTTTTGCTGTCTTGCTTACAGGGTTATTGCTACCATCTTTCTAAATTCCATATATATGCGTTAGTATAGTGCATTGGTATTTTTCTTTCTGGCTTACCTCATTCTGTATAATAGGCTCCAGTTTCATCCACCTCATTAGAACTGATTCAAATGTATTCCTTTTAATGACTGAGTAATACTCCATTGTGTATATGTACCACAGCTTCCTTATCCAGTAGTCTGCTGATGGACATCTAGGTTGCTTCCATGTCCTGGCTATTATAAACAGTGCTGCGATGAACATTGGGGTACATGTGTCTCTTTCAATTTTGGTTTCCTTGGTGTGTATGCCCAGCAGTGGGATTGCTGGGTCGTATGGCAGTTCTATTTCCAGTTTTTTAAGGAATCTCCACACTGTTCTCCATAGTGGCTGTACTAGTTTGCACTCCCACCAACAGTGTAAGAGGGTTCCCTTTTCTCCACACCCTCTCCAGCATTTATTGTTTGTAGACTTTTGGATCTCAGCCATTCTGACTGCCATGAAATGGTACCTCATAGTGGTTTTGATTTGCATTTCTCTGATAATGAGTGATGTTGAGCATCTTTTCATGTATTTGTTAGCCATCTGTATGTCTTCTTTGGAGAAATGTCTATCTAGTTCTTTGGCCCATTTTTTGATTAGGTCATTTATTT
>NW_011494921.1:2747764-2748399 GCF_000754665.1 Bison bison bison | reverse complement strand
GTTTTGCCTATGTTTTCCTCTAGGAGTTTTATAGTTTCTGGTCTTAGGTTTAGATCTTTAATCCATATTGAGTTTATTTTTGTGTATGGTGTTAAAAAGTGTTCTAGTTTCATTTGTTTACAAGTGGTTGACCAGTTTTCCCAGCACCACTTGTTAAAGAGATTGTCTTTTCTCCATTGTATATTCTTGCCTCCTTTGTCAAAGATAAGGTGTCCATATGTGCGTGGATTTATCTCTGGGCTTTCTATTTTGTTCCATTGATCTATATTTCTGTATTTGTGCCAGTACCATACTGTCTTGATGACTGTGGCTTTGTAGTAGAGCCTGAAGTCAGGCAAGTTGATTCCTCCAGCTCCATTCTTCTTTCTCAAGATTGCTTTTGCTATTTGAGGTTTTTTGTATTTCCATACAAATTGTGAAATTATTTGTTCTAGCTCTGTGAAAAATACCATTGGTAGCTTTATAGGGATTGCATTGAATCTATAGATTGCTTTGGGTAGTATATTCATTTTCACTATATTGATTCTTCTGATCCATGAACATGGTATATTTTTCCATCTATTAGTGTCCTCTTTGATTTCTTTCACCAGTGTTTTATAGTTTTCTATATATAGGTCTTTTGTTTCTTTAGGTAG
>NW_011494921.1:2744917-2746903 GCF_000754665.1 Bison bison bison | reverse complement strand
TCATTGGAAAAGAGTCTGATGCTGGGAGGGATTGGGGGCAAGAGGAGAAGGGGACGACCGAGGATGAGATGGCTGGATGGCATGACTGACTCGATGGACATGAGTCTCTGTGAACTCCGGGAGTTGGTGATGGACAGGGAGGCCTGGCGTGCTTCGATTCATGGGGTTGCAAAGAATTGGACACGACTGAGCAACTGATCTGATGTAGAGGATCATGTCATCTGCAAACAGTGAGAGTTTTACTTCTTCTTTTTCAATTTGGATTCCTTTTATTTCTTTTTCTGCTCTGATTGCTGTGGCCAAAACTTCCAAAACTATGTTGAATGGTAGTGGTGAGAGTGGGCACCCTTGTCTTGATTTTAAGCTCACTACTATTTCAACTGAATTTCATTCCTAAGCAAGTAACAGAGTAATCGAAGGAATATTCAGTTCTGTGAGATTTATAGTCCTGTTCTGTTTTCAGAATTTTAAACTGTGTAGATGATAAAAAGAATGGAATATCTAAATTTTCTTGAAACAATAAAAAGGATAAAGGCCACACTTTCTTCTTTTGTTCCTCATTGCACATGCTTATTTGTGCCTTCCTTCTGCAGGAGAATGCAGCCTTTCTAAGATGCACTATGAAATTGAACACAGAAGGAGGTTTAGAAGAGACAAGCAACAGGGACAAACAAGCCATTACAGGGCAGGAGCCCATTGTCAGGTAAAGGTCGTTGCTAATGGAAAGAACGGTGAATGCCAGCAATGACTTAAATGGGACCCTCCAAAAGTCCACTACAAATTTGACTTTCTATATAAAGCCTTCTTCAAGATTTTCCATAACCTATATTAAAACATTTTAATGAATATCACATTGAGATGGAAGGAGGCCATTATAGTGAATATCCATTGTGTGGGGAATTTGCATTAATAGCTAAAAAGGTTTTGGTCTCTTGCTCCTTAGCAACTGCAAGTGATTTCTTGTAATTTTTTTTTTTTTTCCTGCTTTAAGATGACCTTGTTCTTTTCCTTTCTAATTTAGAGTCCCAAGGGGAGGATGGTCTGAGAAAAGGGTTATTAACAAATGCCAGTTTTATGAATTCCTTTATTGTCAAATATTCATAAAGAGACAATTAAACTGTTCCCTTTCACTCTCCAGGATGTTCTGAATAAGTGATATTACGTTTTTGAGATTACCTTTTCCTAACAAAAATTAGGGGCTTCCCTGGTGGCTCTAGTGGTCAAGAATCTAACTGCAATGCATGAGACACAGGAAACTCAGGTTTGATTCCTGGGTTGGGAAGCTTCTCTAGAGAAGGAAATGGCAACCACTCCAGTATTCTCACCTGGGAAAGCCCATGGACATAGGAGTCTGGCAGGCTACAGTCCAGGGGGTTGCAAAGAGTCAGACATGACTTAGTGACTAAAACAAAATAACAACAAAAATTAGACAGCAATGATAATGTCTAACATTGTGTGGTGTCTACAATGTGCCAGGTACTGTTCCAAATGTTGCACATATATTAATGCATTTATACCTTATTTCAGTCCTATGAGGTCAGTGCTAATATTATCCCCATTTTACATATGAGGAAACTGAGGTGGAGACAGGTTAAATAACTTGCCAAAGGTAATACGACTACTAAATTGTAGAAACAAGTGACAAATGAAGCAAATTGACTGTTCTTAACCTATAAAGCTAGAAGTTTCTCTTACTGCACTAAATTTTATGTTCCTCTGTCCAACTTGGCATTCCCTTCCAGTTCAGTTCAGTCGCTCAGTCGTGTCCAACTCTTTGTGACCCCATGAATTGCAGCACACCAGGCCTCCCTGTCCACCACCAACTCCCTGAGCTCACTCAAACTCATGTCCATCAAGTCGGTGATGCCATCCAGCCATCTCATCCTTTGTCGTCCCCTTCTCCTCTTGCCCCCAATCCCTCCCAGCATCAGACTCTTTTCCAATGAGTCAACTCTTCACATGAGGTGGCCAAAGGACTGGAGTTTC
>NW_011494921.1:2722092-2744817 GCF_000754665.1 Bison bison bison | reverse complement strand
AATATGCTATCTAGGTTGGACATAACTTTCCTTTCAAGGAGTAAGCGTCTTTTAATTTCATGGCTGCAGTCACCATCTGTAGTGATTTTGGAGCCCCCCAAAATAAAGTCTGACACTGTTTCCACTGTTTCCCCATCTATTTCCCATGAAGTGATGGGACCGGATGCCATGATCTTTATTTTCTGAATATTGAGCTTTAAGCCAACTTTTTCACTCTCCTCTTTCACTTTCATCAAGAGGCTTTCCAGTTAACTACTAAATAGAGATCAGCCCAGGATTTAATGGAGCTTTGAATTCTCAAGTATGGAATACAAAAATTTAAATGTACTCTAGGAATTAGGTCTTCCGAGGCCCCATTTTACAACTGAAGATTGTGAGAATAGTTACCTAACTGGCACATTAAAGAAGTAAGAATAGCAATGGAAGCAGTGGTCATCCTCAAGTCTCCTAGATGTTTTCAATCTTTTTTCTTTGATCCTGCACTGAATCTCCGAGTACTTTAAGACAGGGTTCCCTTGTCATATGTTTGGAAAACTTTTTTGTACTGATACAAAGAATTTCAATAAATGTTAGCTATTATATACCAGGAATATGTTAAGTGTGTATAGTCTTTATATACAGTCTTTTCCCCTCTACAGCTGTGTCGTGGCAAAGAGGCTTGTGTAACTCAGTGACAGTGTGAGCCAGGCCACGTAGGGATGCCCGAGATGAACGGGTCACAGTGAAGAGTTCTGACAAAGTGTGGTCCCCTGCGGGAGGGCATGGCAGCCCACTCCAGTATTCTTGCCTGGAGAACCCAATGGATAGTATGAAAAGGCAGAAACGTGGAAACACGAGCCCCTCAGCTCGGAAGCCGTCCATAGTCTTTGTATATAGTCTTCAGCTGATAATTATTATGCCTTTTGTAGGCAAGAAATCTTGTAGCCTCCAGAACTGTGAGAGAATAAATTTCTGTTGTTTTAAGCCATGTGGTTTCTGGTAAATTGTTACAGCAACTGTAGGAAAATAATACAGTTTGCACGATGCTTTCAAAGAGAACTAGGGCAAGCATCATGTGACATGTTACTTCCTTATGGCCGCTGTAACAAGGCTACACATCTGACATCAACGTGTCATCTGGGCAGGCTTCCTCTGAAGGCTCTAGAGAAGAATTCTCCCTTGTCTCTTCCAGCCTCTGGTGGCTCCAGGAGCTCCTTGGCTTGGAGCAGCATCTCTCTAATTTCCGCCTCTGTCTTCACACCACATTCGTGGTGCCCCGTAATCAGGAAATGGAGGTCAACTGCAGAAGACCTCATACAACGAGGGTAGGCAACATCGCCTCAAAGTTATTTGTAACTGCAAAATGTTATATTTTATTCTAAGCTTTACACTCTTCAAATGTAGGCTGAGGCAAATTTAGGTTCACATAGCCTGTTGTGATAACAATAATGGCAGGAGAGAATCTTACTAATTATGTTAGGCATGAAAAATTCATTCACATATCCAATTTATTGTTGCTTTTAGTAGCTAAGTCCTGTCCATCTCTTTTGCTACCCGATGGACTATAGCCCGTTTGGCTCTTCTGTCCATGAAATTCTCCAGGCAAGAGTACTGTAGTGGGTTGCCCTTTCTTTCTCAGGGATCTTCCCTACCCAGGCATCGAACCCATGTCTCCTGCATTGGCAACAGGATTCTTTACTACTGAATCACCAGGAAAGCCCTGTATCCAGTTTACATAAGCTACGAATAGACTTGTTGTAATTGGCAAATATTCACAAGCATAATTCTATAATAGGCTCAATCTTCTTTTATAAGAAAGCGCCTTTCTAAGATAATTTTCTTAGCAGTGGAGTAAAACTATGTCTTAGAAAAAAAACACCAGATCATCGTGACTCAGGTCCTCAATATTTTAGATGCCAGTGCTTTTTTATTTGACATAATAATAATAAAAAGCCTTGAGATACTTCGAAAGGCTTGCACAAGAAAAACTTATTAACAAATTTCAGCCTACTGTAATGTATCTTTCACTGCCAGGCAGACCTGTGAAGTGATTTGAAGCTGACTCTTGTCAGTTTGGACATATTTTCATAATTCTTATTTTGTGCCCGTTGTTCCTTGTTACTCTCCACAGTTCTAAGATTCGACAGTAGTTACCTGAATAATCATACTAATTATTATCACAAGGAATATTGCTTACAGTTTAGTGTAATTGCTTAGCTCTGTAATTTTCCATGAAGCCAATGGGATTTTAAATGATCAGCAAGAATGGATTAGAGAATTTAGAATGTGTCCCAAATTTCCTTCTGTTCTTCTCTCGTCTGCAAGAACTTAACTAATTTTCATGTTTGAAATTGGTCTCTATTGGTAAATAGTCATGTGTGTCTAAGAATGTTTAATAGCATTTGCCCTCCTGACATACTTCAGCATTTCACTCAATCTTGTTTTTTCCTATAGGCTCAAATTCTTAAAAAGTGCTGATATCAACTATGCCACCACAACAGTAGGTAACCATGAATAGAAATAGTATATGCACATTATAACTGGATGTAACAAACTCAGAGGGGAAGCTAAAACTTATTTGAGTGCATAGTATTATTAATGATAATTCATATTTTTACATAAATTCATTTGAATAAAAAAGGATTCAGTGCAGTTGTTGTAGAATGAACTGCCATTCTCCTCAAATCCATAGATTAAAGCCTTAATCCCCATTGTGACTGTATTTGGAGATAGGGCCTTGAAAGAGGTAGTAGCTCAGTGTTAGAGTCTACTTCAATGCCCGAGACAGGAGTCTGATCTGTGGGTGGGGAAGATCCCCTGGAGGCAGATGGCTACCCGCTCCGGTTTTCGTGCCTAGAAAACCCCACAGACAGGGGAGCCTGGTGGGCTACAGTTCATGGGGTCGCCAAAGAGTTGGACACAATTTAGCTACTAAACAACAATAAAGATTAAATGCTTTCATTTGCATGCATGCAGGCTAAGTTGCTTCAATTGTGTCTGACTCTTTGCAATCCTGTGGACAGAGGAGCCCGCCAGGCAAGAATACTGGAGTGGCTTGCCATGCCTTCTTCAAATGCTTTCATATAGCTGGACCCTAATCCAATCTGAACAAGATCTTTGTAAAAAGAGGAAGAGATGTCAGGGATGTGTGCAGATAGAGAAAAGACCAGATGGGGACCCAGGAAGAAGGTGGCATCCAGAAGCCAATGAGAGACACCTCAGAAGAAGTTAACCGTACTGACACCTTGATCTTGAACTTCCAGTTTCCAGAGCTATAAGAAAATACAAGGGTTTCCTCTGGTGATCAAAGCCACCCTGGTCATGCGTGCAGCAGGTCAGAAGTGTCAGAGATTCAGCTCTAGCAACCGTGGTCATGATGTGCTGTGTCAGGTACCTTTCATTGGCTTCTTCCTCTTCTTCCTCACCTCCCTACTCCTGTGCTGGTGTTCCGTGGAACTACCTCCCAAGTAAACCATTTGTGCTGAACACTTGTCTTGACGTCATCTTTCAGGGAAACCCAAACCAAGAGAGCCTCGTAGGGTTTTCTGTGATTAACTGAGGTTCTAGAGGAAAAGTATTGGCATTGCCTGATGCTTCATGACAGCCGCTCAATAAATGTTGATTATTATAATGACATTGATTCTCAACCCTACTGAACTAACTTGTATTCTTTCTGTTCTTCCAGCCTAAATTTTAAATCTACAGCTTTCTCAGTTTCTCTTCCCCGTGCTCATATCTTCATAATAGCCCTTATGGATTTACCACTGAAGCTGGGAGAAGAGCACATGAAGACAAGCCGAGGGGCAGAGATTTATCAAAGGGCTCCCTGCCTTTCTGGCAGATGTGCTGCAGCGGCCCGCACTGAGACTCTCCACGGCCCGTGAACTGGCTCCAGCTCATAACCTTCTCAGGTACCTTCTTCACCGACTCCAGTTATTTACCTTTTTCTGGAGTCAGAAATGCAATGTGGTTGGACAGGGGGGTTCTGAGAGCAGCATCAGAAAATTACAAAAAAATACATTTAGATTATCCAAAACAATTATGCACTCAGTTGGCATTGAAAGAACACAGAGAACACAGAGCTAGGAGTCCAGAGCCCTGGATTTTAGCCCTGGATCCTGTTACTAACTGTGTATACCTTGAGTAAGTCATTGAATTTCCTCTGCGTTTCATATTGGCTTACTCATGTGAACATCAATGGGTACATATAGGCTGCCTCAAAATGTTCTCAAAACCCTAGAAGCCTGTGCTCAGTTGCTCAGTCGTGTCTGACTCTTTGCAACCCCACGGACTGCAGCACGCCAGGCTTCCTTGTCCTTCACTATCTCCCAGAGTTTGCTCAAATTCACGCCTATTGAGCTGGTGATGCCATCCAACCATCTCGTCCTCTGCTGCCCTCTTTCCCAGCATCAGGGTCTAAAAGCTTTTGATGCTTTTTAAGTCAGTGTATGAATCTTCATGATACATTCATCTGCAAGGAGAAAAAGCCAGCCCGGAGCTGGAGTGTGAGATAACTATGAAAAAACTGAGGTGCTAACTTGCAAATTTAAAGTTTGGTCTTTAAAGAACTCACACAACCAGGAAGAGCATGAGATTTGACATAAGCAAAATATTCTAAACTATGCCATGTATCCTTTGAAATGGTGATTTTTAACAGTCTGGTAGTGCAATTCAGGGGTCTAGCCTGAGTCATGTGCTTGAGCAGCAGAAGTCACTCACAAAGAGCCACGAAAGCTGAGGATGAAAGGTGCTCTATGAAGCGGTACAGCATATGATGTGTTGAATGGATTATTGGACCCCAAATCAATAAGCTGCTCCTTTTTGGGCTTGTACATGGAAATGCAAAAAATGGAACTGACTTGAAATCAAAACGAAACAGACTCATCTATTTCTGTTGGCCTAGATAATTAAAGAATGAGATTGACCCAAGAGCATGTATGATGGGAAGTAAATGGGTTTTTAAAGTTTTTTCTTCAGCACTGGAAAACACAACACAGGGCTTTCTTATGCCCTCCCGTCAGCTGGTACAAAATTACCAGGTGCTTTTTCTAACACCCAAACTTGAAACCTCAGAGTTTCCTAAGCCATCTCCAGGGCCTTCAGGGAAGGCATGCAAACACATAAGACAAAAGGAAGAAGGGAGCATCTCATGAAACAGAGAGTACGCACACCCTCCCCCAGGAAAACAACGACACACCCGGTACGTTTCTCGCCACGCCTGGTGCTTTCTGTCCTCTGCTTTAGCACGATCCACTCCCCCCACCCCCAGCCTTTCCATCAAATCTATTCAGTCACCAAAGCGTGTTGCTTCTCATTTCCTATGTTTCTCTCTTGAATCATTTCTTTCTATTTTAGAGTGAAAAGTGAAAAAGAAAGTGAAGTCACTCAGTCGTGACTTCACGACCCCATGGCCTGTAGCCCACCAGGCTCCTCCGTCCATGGGGTTTTCCAGGAAGAGTACTGGAGTAGGGTGCCATTTCCTCCGGTATCACTCAAACTTCCACAACATTCTTGCAATTGGAATTTTGCCTTTACAATTTTTTTGATAAATCCAACAATATGTCATCAAATTAATATTTAAATGACTCTTAACTCATAATGCGTGCCAACATGCATGCTCAGTCGCTTTAGTCGTGTCTGACTCTTTGCAAGCCTATGGACTGTAGCCCACCAGCCTCCTCCAGGCAAGGATACTGCAGTGGGTAGCCATTCCCTTCTCCAAGGGATCTTCAGAGCCAGGGATTGAACCCTTTTCTCCTGTACCTCCTGCACTGCAGGCTGATCCATACCCACTGAGCCACCGGGGAAGCCCCCTAACCCACAGGTTTCTGCTCAAAGCTGTGCTCCCATCACCAGCAGGCTCAGGTCCAAACTCGCTGCCTGAGACTTAGTGTCAATTATTGCCCAGAAATAAATAGCTTTGTGTCTCACCTCTACCTCCCAGCCAAGTTAGTTAAGTTAGTCTTTCTTCTAGGAATATTGAGCTTCCCATTGTTCTGGTTGGACTTATATCATTTAATTCTGCTTATAATGCTTTTCTAGTCTCTGTACTTAATTTGTGTAGCTCTTCTCAGCCTCTAAATGCTCAACTCATAACAACTCACTATTCTTCCAATAAGTTCCTAACAAACTGGTCACCTCAGAGATCTATGTTAATAAGATACATATATTTATCAGAAATTTAAAGTGGAATATTTTGTAAATTGACTTATATATACTTGTAGATTAATATATTCTACTTTCCAAGTAAATATGTATAAAATAAAAAGTCAAACAGTCTTTACCATAATAAGTAAACCTATTATCTGATTTTGGATGATGGAAATGTTGTCACATTTATTGTGCTGATTGCATAACTCTAAATTTAGTGAAAATATGCATTAAACACAGGTGAATTTTATAATGTCTAAAATATACGTCAATAAAACTGTTGAAATTGTATTAATCATGCCTAACTACAATAGTTTCTCAAATACATATGCTACAAATATAAAATATCACTAGCCAACATTGATCATTCTTCTGACTTTCAGCATATTACCCTACCCTCTAGGAATGTTTGTCTGAATTTTGTTGTTTAGTCATTAAGTCATGTCCAACAATTTGCTCCCCATGGGCTGTAGCCCACCAGGCCCCTCTGTCCATGGGATTTCCCAGGCAAGAATACTGGAGTGGGTTGCCATTTCCTTCTGATCTTCCTAACCCAGGGATTGAACCCCCATCTCCTGCTTTGGGAGGCAGATTCTTTTTCTGCTGAGCCACCAAGGAAGGCCCTTTGAATTACAGAGTGAATATTGTACGTGTTGGCATTATTTTCTTTTCCTTCACACTTGATCAGGCTTTTAAAAATATGTGTAAAATTTATGTAGACTCCTCAAATATCCACTTATTTTCTGCCATGGCCATATTGAAAGGAACTGCGAGGAAAATTGGACCAAACTCATTTATATGTTTACACACACACATTTACACATGCACACAGTTTAACACTAAGGTTTGATTTGCTTTACTTGATTTTCATTTAAATCTGCTGTGAAGGGATCACAGCAATTTCAGACAGAGCAAAGACAAATCTAAACTGAAGTCCTCCTCTGACAAACAGCTGTATTACAGAGTCAGTTCATTCAGAATGCCACCCAATTAACGCTGAATATTTGCCTCAGTCAACACATCGTTATCGTAATTCCTTTCTAATTGAACTTCCTCTTTTCCAAAATCGACACATTAGGAGTTGTTATCACTCTGCTTCTGCAGAATGCTTCTGGTACAAGGCTGTTCAGAACCCTCCCATCCTTCCTACTCCCAAAGTGTAGCGTCACTAATAGTGTCTCCTGCAGCTTATACCGTATCAGTGTATTTATTCTAAGATTTCACATTACATCTCTATATGGCCAATATGGTAATTTACTGAAAACACACCTTTTCATGTAACTGGATAAAATAAATCAGCCAGCACACAGTCAGTTTTCATCAACACCCTGCAAAATGAGAACCCAACTCTTCTAGTCCGTAGTTTTCCTGGTCGCAACTTCTTTTTACCCTTTGGTGCTTACAATATTAAAAATTTATCTCTTCCTTAATTTAATTCCTCTCCCTAGTAACATGTGAAGTTTCAGTGAGTGAATAGTGGGAATTCAATGAAAAATGCTAACAAGCTCAAAAGTTGGGTTCTCTTTTCTAATCACCCAGACTTGAAACATCGCCCTTGCGGTTTTTCACTTTGTTTTCCTTGACTATACAATCTGATCAGCTGCTCTTGCTTGTATATTTTCTTCCAGAGACAACATGGGTGGGGGAGGGGTGGGGGGAATAAGCAAAGGAGAAGGAAGTCCTAGAGTCAATGAGGACCTTCTATTCTGCTTCATTTTCACTTGGTGAGAGGTTTGCCTCTCATCATCTGGCATTTGGATTAGATCTTCACACCAGGAAGTAACAGGAAAATGATTATTCTTGTTGAAAGGTGGTGTGAAGATCTAATCAAAGGCAGATCTATTGTGGTTTACTGTTAGTGTTCCTAAAATTATACTGGCAGACCAGGGGCTGACTTGTGCCCCCAAAGAGCTTGATTACAGGTGTCTGATCATACTTCAGGTAAGAAAAGCCATTTAGAGTGCTAAGTTCGTAAGCACTGCTGAAGTGCTGCAGGAATTTCTATAAAGTATGTACATAGAAAAATAATACATGTAACTTAATAATAGCATCCATCACCTAAAAACAGTATTGTGTTATCTCTGTATAAGGGACTTTGGATATTTACATGCTGCTGCTGCTAAGTCGCTTCAGTCGTGTCCGACTCTGTGCGACCCCATAGACGGCAGCCCACCAGGCTCCCCCATCCCTGGGATTTGATAGATATATAGCATTTTGCAAATCACAAGATGTACTGATGAAACCCAGCAAAGGGGCCTTTTCAAACTGTTAAGATACATTGAAATTTTTCTATCAAATTAAAAAGCATATAAGGAAAAATAGATGATTCCGTTCCTATAACAAGGAACAGATATTTGCACTGCTGTATTATTTAAATATGTGACATTGTTTTAAAAGAAAAAACATCCTACAAATTGCAATGGCATTCACATCTAAAATCACTGAAAATTGCAGAGTTTGATTATCTAAAGAAATCAACTCCAAATGATAAAATGAATATACTTGTGTTTAATTGGAATATTGTGAAGGTTAATGAAATCAAACAACCTTGAAAGAATGTAGGTGATGGTAATATACCACATTGAATTTTTGGATTAATATTAAAAGAAAACGACCCGATTCATTTCTGTTTATTCCAATATTCAAACCAAGTAGAACTCCTGGGAATTATTAGAAAGACAAATTAAAACAACAGATGGACTTGCAGTTGCCTGCATAAGAATGTCTTTCAACAGAGTCTCCTGACAATTTCAGAGATTCTAAGGTGTTCTATTTAATTTCAAATAAAGAATACTACATTTTTTCCTCTTCCCAGGCTGTCAGTCTCTGAAAGCCCTAAAGAAAATGATTTGAAAACATCATGAAAGTATTTTCTTGGGTTTTTATAAGACTCATCTTGTACGACAGGCATAAGGCTCACTATGTTTTAATGATAGAAGAAAAAAGTGTAAGCAATTTCTATCTCCCAAAGTATGAATCTCCATTTTGGGTGTTAAATGGGAGCAATTCCTTTTATAGAATACAATTCTGACATGGATTTTAAAGGCAAAATACCCAATTTACTGCCATATCTTTATTTCATATAATTAAAAGCTTTTATTCTTATTTTATGGGTCACTGAGTTAAATCAGCAGTCAGATAGCGGCCGTGGTGGGACTTGACTCTAAATGTTCTGCCATTTGACACTCAGTCCTATAGACAGGTTGTTTTGTTCTGCGTTGCTATTAAAGATGTTTTGGATATTAAGGGAATTATTCTTATCTATCTCATCTATCAAAAATTTTGATAGATGATTCATGTAGACATCAAAAACACATAATGGGGCTTCTACTGGCAGGAAAATGTCTAATTTCAAAGGGTTTAATTGTATGGATTGTGTTGAAGTCCACGTAAAGAAAACATGGGTTTATAAAACAAATTCTCAAAATGGGTCCTTGGAATTCCTGCTTCCTTTAGTTGCAGAATGGCTTTCTTTTCTGACTGAATCTCTTTCTGAGAACAACCAGAAAGGCTGGATTTTTTGTTTTAATTTGCCTGAAAGCATCAGCGAGGTAAAAAGGGGCTTAAGGGATCACAGTTCCAGAAGGGATGAAAGTACAGAAGCGAGCCCAGTGCTCAGCAGCCCTTTTCTCTGAGGAACTTGTTGGTTCTCGAGAGCTGGTGGGAGTTGAGAAGCTGAGCAGACCTTACGCGGAGCTATGCAACTGGGAGCAATCGGAGTTTGAACACATGGCCCACCAGGAAGGAGGGATCTTACAAACACTCTGGGCTCGAGGGAGTCACTGATGGGGGCTGTATCTTAACAGGAAGTCGGACTCAGTCGTGTCCCACTCTTGGCGACCCCACGGACTGTAGCCCACCAGGAAGAAGGGCTCTTATAAACACTCTGGGCTCTTGGGAATCACTGATGGGGGCTGTATCTTAACGGGAAGTGCACACTCAGTCGTGTCCCACTCTGCGACCCCACGGACTGTAGCCCACCAGGCTCCTCTGTCCATGGGATTTCCCAGGCAAGAAAACTGGAGTGGGTTGTCGTCTCCTCCTCCAGGGGAGCTTCCCCATGTCTCTGGCATCTCCTGCATTAGCAGGTGGATTCTTTACCACTGCACCACCAAATAAATCAGCTCTCAAGAGACTGAAATCCACCTTGAACTCAGGTAAATTCTTGACTGGATTAAGGGCATATTCCTTAGCTCAAATGCTTACCAAAAGCAAAACTAAGTGCCCTCTAGACAAATACATTATTATCTCTAAATATTTGCATAATTTATATGGAAGGAAGGAAGTGGAAGGAAGTGAAGTCGCTCAGTCGTGTCCGACTCTTTGCGACCCCACAGACTGTAGCCTACAAGGCTCCTCTGTCCACGGGATTCTCCAGGCAAGAGTACTGGAGTGGGTTGCCATTTCCTTCTCCAGAGGAGCTTCCCAACCCAGGGATCAAACCCAGGTATCCTGCATTGTAGGCAGACGCTTTACTGTCTGAGCCACCAGGGAACACCCAGTAAAAATTTCCATTGCATTCCATGAGACAAAATAACAGAATGAACCCAAAAAAGAAAAGGAAAAAAACCTAAATAGCAGAAACAGACACAAAATATAGTCAAGGTATCCAAAGTAAAATTTTAAGTAACTATCATTAATATGCTAAAATACAATAGTCCCCCTTTCTCCATGGTTTTGATTTCTACAGTTTCAATTACTAATGTTCAACCATGGTCTGAAAATATGAAATGAAAAATTACAGAAATAAACAATTTATAAGTTTTAAATTTCAAGTCGTTCTGAGTAGCATGATCAAATCTGAAGACATTCAGCTCTGTCCTGCCCAGGACTTGAGTCATTGCTTTGTCCAGTCAGCCATTAGTCATTTAGTAGTCATTCCAGTTATCAGATAGTCTCAGTAATGCAGTACTGTTCAACTAAACTTTATTTTGCTTAATAATGGCCCCAACATTCCAGAGTAGTGATGCTATTTAGATATGCCAAAGACAAGCTGTAAAGTGCTTCCTTTGGGTGAAGAGTTGAGAGTTCTTGACTTAATAAGGAAAGAGAAAAAAATAATCATATGCTGAGGTTGGTAAGATCAATGGTAAGAAAAACTTTTTTCTCCATGAAATTGTGAAGAAGGAAAAATTAATGGGTGGTAGTTTTGCTCTGGCACCACCTCAGACTGCAAAAGTTATGGCCACAGTGTGTGACAACTGCTTAGTTAAGATGGAAAAGGCAATGAATTCATACAATAAGATATTTTGTGAAAGAGATAAAGAGATCTCATTTGCATAACTTTTACTGCAGTATATTGTTACAATTGTTTCATGCTGTTATTATTGTTGTTAATCTCCTACTGTGCCTAATTTATAAATTTAACTTTATCATAGGCATATACGTACAGGAAAAAACAGTATATAAAGGATTCTGCACCATCCAAGGTTTCAGGTGTCCATTAGGGGTCTTGGAATGTATCCCCCTGTGGATAAGGGGGGACTACTGTTTAGATAATATAATAAAAAACTTTATCAGAGAACTGGAAACAATCAAAAAGAGTCAAATGAAATTCTAAAACTAACCACTGTAATAACCTAAAGGAAGAATTAATAGATGGGTTTGACAGCAGATTAGATAAACCAGAAGAGAGGATCAGTGAACTGAAAGATAACTCAGTAGAAGGTGGAATGAAAAACACAGAGAAAAAAACTGATGGGATATAAAAAATACAGTAAAAAGGTAAAAAAATAAAAATAAGGTGGTGTAATCAGAGTCAGGGAGAAAGAAGGAAAGAGAATGGAACAGAGGCCATTTTAGAAGAGATCATTATTGGGAAATTTCTGACACCAGTAAAAGTAAGAAATCACAGAGTTAAGAAGTTCTACATATGGAATCATATAAAAACCAGGACTAATATACTCTCTTAGAAAGAAAGCTGATGACTTCTCTATCTGGAGAGGAGCGCGAGGGGGTCTTGTGTTCGCACACTAGTCTTTTCTTCATCAGGGCACTTGACCCAGGTACGAAGATGTGTTCAGTTTGTGAAAATTCACTGTGCTGCACGTTGACAATCTGTGCATTTTTATCTTATGTATTTTACTCTTCAAATTGTAGTTTTAAAATGCACATTAACAAAGTTACTAACAATAATGCGGCTATACAAATCCCCAAGCAGGGTTAATACGATGGAAACCATCCCTCGGCACTGCACAGAAAAAATTCTGAAAACAAAATCCAACCATATGCTGTTTATAAGACATACATCTTTAATCAGAGGACAAAGAAAATATGATTGTAGATGGATTAAAAAAGGTGATGCGGGCCAATTCTCATCAAAAGAAAGCTTATGTAACTATACTGATATGATGCAAGAGAGACATCAAGGCATAAAGCATTATTAGATACAAAGAGAGACACTTCTTAATGATATGTCAATTCACTAAGAAGATAAAAAAATTCTAAATTTGTGTACAATCCACAAGGTAGTGTCAACTTATGGGAAGAGATATTTTAACAATCTCTTTTTGTATCAGACAAAATAAGCAGACCAAAAAAAAAATATGTTAGACTACAGAGAATCTGAACAATTATACATACAATCCAAATGTCAATTCTGACATATGTGAAGCATGGTAGAGAATACATGATTTTCAAGTACTCATTAAATACTTCATAAAACAGACTGTCTGGTCATTTTACAAATGAGGAAGTTGAACTGTCACTGGGAGCAACAGACTCTGACATGACAGAGCTTTCGTCAGAACACACACCTGGGTTCCGGCCCTCTGTGCTGCAGTTGCCTCAACGTAAATGATCGAGACCTACAGCATACTCTGGGCTTCCAGGTGGTAAAGAATCCCACCTGCTGAACAGGAAACGTGGGCTTGATCCCTGGGTTGGGAAAATCCCTTGGAGGAGGAAATGGCAACTCACTCTAGTAGTCTCGCCTGGGAAATCCCATGGACGGGGCTGGCGAGCCACAGACCATTGGGTTGCAAAGAGTTAGACATGGCTTAGGGACTAAATAGTGACGGATATTCTAATAAATGCTTTGCAGCTGATCTTCTGGCTGCCTAGGCAAGAAGCAGCTGCTATGGAGATTTTGCTATAGAAATAAACTTCTAAAGAGTGTCATTTTCTATCCTAACTAGGGGTAGAACGGTGTCAGATTGGGCAAATTCAGCATCACAAATCCACTGAGAGTGGCTTGCAATTTATATTTGACAACATGATTAGGGTGTAATGACTCCAAAATAGCTTGTGTGTGTGTGTGTGTGTGTGTGTGTGTGTGCAAAGTCACTGCAGTCGTGTCTGACTCTTTGCCACCCTATGGACTGTAGCCCACAAGATTCCTCTGTCCATGGGATTCTCCAGGCAAGAATACTGGAGTGGGTAGCCATTCCCTTCTCCAGGGGATCTTCCTGACCCAGGGATCAAACCCATATCTCTGGTCTCCTGTATTGGCAGGCAGATTCTTAACCACTGTGCCACCTGGGAAGCCTCCTTAGATAATTTATACACATTCCATTTATTCTTTACAAAAAAGTTTCAAGCTGGGTGTTATTGTCCCTTTTTAACTGATGGAGAGAGAACCTCGAAGTCTGAGGGTTTTAAGTAATTTGCCCAACATCAACATATTGTGCCTGTCTATCTTCAGTGTTTACCCTGGCCTCATTCTGCACTGCAATCTGCTACAGAAAGGTAATTACTCCAGGGGACACTACCGTCAGAAAGCGAAGAGTATGGAATACAGAAGAGCAACAGCAGATAATACAGAACCAGGGTACTGAGCAGATAATACAGAACCAGGGTACTGATGAAAGAAAAGCCTAAGGAAACCAGAGCGAACATGGATCTGAGAGGAGTCAAATACTAGAGAAACAAACGCTGCATTATCCACAGTTTGGACTGAGTGTGTGTGTGGTAAGGAGAGTGATGTATATGTGTCCATGAGAAAGAGCGTGCATTGTAAAAAATTAACCCCTTAGTAAACTGCATTTTGTTTATTTCATAGTTTGATTTCAGCCACTTTCAATTAATCCTTGTTTGAATCATCCCCCTTGGTGGGTGAGTCCCACATGTTGGCATTTATCTGAGTCATTGGTGGGCTTGTTAAGCATGAATTTCTAGGTTTTACCCCTAGAGTTTCTAGTCTAGGATGTCTGGGTGATATTCAAATTTTATACTTACAGCAAGTTTCCAGGTGATGTTGATGAAGGTGGCCCAGGGACCACGTTTTGGGAACCAGTGCTTGGGATATTGCTAAAGGATAAATTGCCATTTTTCAAGTAGGGATAAGCCAGTAAACCAACTGGTTAATAAAGATAAGATTTAATATTTACTGACCAATTTTTCTTTTCAGACACTCTGCCGAATACTTCATATTGATGACCTCATTTAATCTCTCTAACAATTCTTTAAGGTAGATGATGTTGGTCTTCCATTTTGTAGAAGAGGAAATGGAGGTTGAAAACAGGAAACTTGCCCCAAATCACATTGCTAGACTCATTGGAACCCAATTCGTTTAATTTCATAAGAAGTCCCAAACTATGCTTGCCTGGTTCTCAAATATTATTGTGCAAAAGAGGTCATCAAATGAATATTATAGGGCTTCCTTTGTGGCTCAGTGGTAAAGAATCTATGTGCCAACGCAGGAGACACGGGTTAAATTCCTGACCCTGGAAGCTCCCACATGCTGCGGAGCAACTGTGCCCGACCACAACTAAATCTATGTGCCAACGCAGGAGACACGGGTTAAATTCCTGATCCCGGAAGCTCCCACATGCTGTGGAGCAGCTGTGCCCGACCACAACTACACAGCCTGCACTCGAGAGCCTGGTGGTCACAGCTGCTGAGCCCACATGCCACAGGCGCCGAGCCTGTGCGCCTAGGGCCCGCGGCCCGCAAGAAGAGACGCCTCCACAATGAGCAGCTCACGCAGGGCAACTAGAGAGCAGTCCCTGCTCGCTGCACCTAGGGAGAGCCCCCTGCAACAGCGAAGACCCAGCACAGCCAACAAGAAATAAATAAATAGAATATGATAACAAGTCCAGTTCTTGGGGCCTAGTTTGAGATTCTGACTCAACATCTTTACAATGAAGCTCAGGAATCTGCATTTCTAACTAACAACACAGTTTTAGATCTTCAAGTAAACACTAAGCTATTCTGGTCCCAGAGTAGGCAGGCCAGGTAAATGGTAGAATCCACTTGATGATATTGTAGAATAAAGGCTTATTCTTGACTGTGGGTATTGTACAGACTCCAGAGGCCTTTTTCAGCAATGCAGAATATTAAAGTTAGATTTTTAGCTTATTGTTTCACCATCAATTTAACAACTCCACAAAAGTTTAGAACACACCAGACATTATCCATGGTTACCCCATCAGTTCCCATTGATCACACATGCCTTCTGTGGTCAATTGCTGGTTCCAGCTGAGCAGTGGTTCTCCAACAGGGAAGAGGACAAGATTCCCCAAGAGTTACGGGGATGGGTGATGTTTGCTTGTTTTAATGAGTTTCGGAGGTTCACAGTCGGTAGCGGGGGAGTGAGGTTCAAATGGCTCTATTTGTAAAAACGTGGTGGGTGACTCATTATCATCAGGCAGGAATGGAAAGCACTGTTCCAGAGGATTTGGGGATCAGAATTAGTTCTGACTATAAAGAGCTGGATTACAGAGAGCAAACCGCACCTTTTGTTCGGCTGTTTCTGAGTATATATTCTGCTTCAGTCTTTTCACTTTGTTGCCCCAAGGAGTCTCAGATGGTGGTCTTGTCAGGCACATCAGCACACAGATGAGATCGAGAGAGAGGAGAGAGGCAGCTGAGCAGCGCAGGGGCTCTCACTCTACTGACCCCTGATTCTGGTCCTCAGTTGGAAAAGTCACAAGTTGTTATTTCACTGATTTTCTCAGGCAGTCAAGTAATTTCAAGTAGAAAATCCCCCCAACTGGTTTGTATAAGGAGCAGTAGCAAGAGTGTGAAGACAGTTGCTGGAGCTGAAAAAGGCCGTCCATTCGATCCTCGAATGCATGTGGCATACACGGCTGGTGCCAGGCCCCGTGTTCAGCGCCCGTGACCCTGCGGAAAATCAGAAGACCACACCCCTACCTTCAGACTGGCTTAAATCCATCAGCGCAATTAGAAATTAAAGAGGTAAGAAAAGTGAATAACCATGATTCCAATAGTGATAACTGTCACAAGAAATTAAAACAGAACAATTTGGAAGTGAGTTACTAGAGATGAGATGAAAGTGTTAGTTGCTCAGTCATGTCCAACTCTTTGCAACCCCACAGACTGCCTCCTGCCAGGCTCCTCTGTTCATGAATTTTCCAGGCAAGAATACTGGAGTGAGTAACCATTCCCTTCTCCAGGGCATCTTCCCAACCCAGGGATAGAACCTGCATCTCTTGAGTCTCCTGCATTGGCAAGTGGATTCTCTGCCACTGCCCTACCTGGGAAGCCCAATGTATTCATAGAGAGAATAAAAACCACACAGATGGAAACTTCCCTCAAGAAACAAAGAAAATGCGTGACTTGATAAACTGATATGGAAAAGTAAACAAACAATAAATGAAAAGAAATCTCCATGCTAGAGTACTAGCCCTTCTGAGATTTAAAATATAAAGTCTCGATAACTTGAGAAGTGTACTACTGGAACATGAGTCATTTTTCATCCATTATATTGAGCTATTAGTGGAGGAGAATAAGAAGTCACAGAATAGATGCAAATAGATAGAAAGCTTTAGAATGTGATAAAGACAGCATTTCAGATTGGTAGCGAACAGGTGTGTATCAAGAGAGATGGGACAACTGGATAACCATCTGGAAAACAAAGTAAAGTTAGATTCATACCTCAGCCATAGTCTGGATAAATTAATTTCAAATTTCAAAAACGTATATGTTAATATGGCAATGAAAAATGGCACAGCTACTTTAGAAAACATTTTGGCAGTCTCTTACAGAGAGAAGCATATACTTACCGTATGACCCAGTTATTCTATTCCTAGTTTCAATAGAAATGGAAATACATGTTCACACAAAAAAATACGGTTTTTTGCACTGGCTTTACTTAATTCACCAAAAACTGGAAACAACGAAAATATCCTTCAACAAGCGAATGGACAAGCAAACTGTAGTGTTGTCATACTATGGAACACTACTCAATGATTGTGGTTTATACACTCAATAAAATACTATACAACTGTTAAAAATAAATGATAGTATGAGTATCAAATCCATAAATATCACACATATGTGATAAATATAAATATCACATATATGACATTGAGGAAAAATGTTAATTGCAATAGCATAAAGTATGTAATGTCCATGAATATTAAGTTGTGAATATCAGCAACATATATTCCTAAGGACATATAAATATGTGTAGGCATCTTAAGGGGCTTCCCAGGAGGCACTAGTGGTAAATAATCCACCTGCCAATGCAGAAGACATAACACAACGTGGGTTCGAGTAAAGAGATGTATAGGCTTCATAAACATCAAGCCCGGGTTGGTGGATATCAGACGTGAAAGGAAATGGATGGAGTTAGAGCAGGGTTCCTAGGGAGCTGTGACTCTATTGGTAATACTGTTACAGTTGGGTGGTTGGGCACATAAATGTTTTTTAAATTATACTTTATAGTTTTTAAAATGTCTGAAATAATATAAAAATAAGATTAAAAATAAAAAATACCTTTTTGAGGTTTCGCTTCAAGGAATAATTGCTTAAGGGGGTCAATAGGAATAATAATCACACTTCCAGTATGGCTGTGTGGTGGGAATTAAATTTACTAGCAGATAAAGTGTTCTTAGAATGGAATCCAGTATAAGCGTGCTAACATGTTAATACTTAGTGCTAACATGTGCTAAAATGTTAGTAAGCACTAACATTTAAAGTGCTTGATAAATCTTTCCATTTATTATTATTATATTATTATTATCATCTTCACATGTGCTCGAGCATGCTAAGTCACTTCAGTCACGTCCAACTCTTTGTGACCCTGTGGACTATAGCCCAACAGGCTCCTCTGTCCATGGGATTCTCCAGGCAGGAATACTGGAGTGGATTGCCATGCCCTCCTCCAGGGGATCTTCCCGACCCTGGGATTGAACCTGCATCTCTTATGTCTCCTGGATTCGCAGGCGGGTTCTTTACCACTAGCGCCACCTAGGAAGTCATCTTCATAACTGGTGTTCATGTGAACCAAAAGCCTGATCTTAGCAAAAAGCAAATCATGTGCATATAAAAAACTCTGGTTCTTGAGCAGTTTCTGAGGAAATTTGATTAAGAGAACAACAGTAATATGCTATAGAAAGGCAGTGCTGACTGGCAAACCACTTTTCTCTGTGCAAGAAATCCCCTGTGCTGTGAATCCTGGCTGAATCTGTCTCCTTAAAGTAAAAAATCACCAGAAACTTCCTCTTTGCACTTTGGCACCTTGACCAGGCATGAGACCCAAATTCTGCCAACTGGAAGCTTCTACTTAGGACTTTGAAACTTGAATGAATAAAAGGATACATCAGGAAGTAGCAATCCAACGAGACTGGGAACTTTCACCCCAAAATAATTAACAAAATTCACTGAAAGGTGACAGATATATATATATATAACAATTTCAAAACAAGGTCTTATAACTACTTATTTATTGATGGATTCACCAAGACTCAAAAATCACCACTGACTATGTGACTTCTGGGAAGCTGAAGATTAATTAGATGGATGTCTGACGATATAAAACATTCAAAGTCTAGTTAGGAATCAAGTCATAGAAATACAAGAACAATGGCAGAAGCAACCACCACCCCGTTTTTGTGCCGTGTAAGAAGAACCACCTCGGAGGCATATGTCATATTTCTGCAGAGACATAAAGAAGAAATCGAGTCCATCTGCCTGTTAGCGGGTGGGGAGAAGCAGAGACAGCTTCCAGAGGGTACCTTAAATGGGGCAGGAACTCACTCCCCAGTAAAAAAGGGAAAGTCATTTCAGGAAGAAAAGTATTAGCCGCAGATGCACGTAGCTATGGAAAAAAACCTAGCACGCTGAAGGCAATATGAGCAGTTTCCACAACAGCCAGCAGAGTGTTTTTACATGGAACCTATTCAAATGCTGGGTTAATACACGATTAAGTGAATGCACATATGAATAAAACTAAGCTTTGGGCAAATTTTTGGTAATAGCGAGAGTCAATAATTTACCACCTGATTTGTTAGCCCATGAGTTTTTAATGAGTCTAATTCACTTGTCAGCTTAGCTTTTGAGAAAGTTCATAACTATTTTTTTAATTGCTTACATAATGAATTCTTATTTATGATTATTTTATTATTTTATTGCCAATTAAAACATAGCCCTGTCATCTTAAGTTAAAAAAATAATTTTCATGAATTCAGTAGAAAATGAGCACTCAAACTACCATGAATGCTGGTGGTGGTGGCGTGCACGCTTGCTTAGGTGTGTTCACCTCTTTGTGACCTCGTGGGTTGTAGCCCGCCACGTTCCTCTGTCCATGGGCTTTCCCAGGCAGGAATACTGGAGTGGGTTGCCATTTCCTCCTCCAGAGGATCTTGCCAACCCACGAATTGAATCCACATCTCCTGTCTCCTGGATTAACTTATTTAGCTCTATTATTTTAAAACCTCGGTGATTATAAATTTAATAATTCACATTATATTATGTTAAAAAATAATTAACACTACAAAAGAGATTTCTCTTTGAAGAAACTAAATGAGAAATATTAAAATACAGACATAACTTAAAAATTTTTTTTTGACAAATTTGGGTAGGAATAAATAGGGAAATGCTAGAACTTATCAAATGCCCTCAAGGGTTTTATGTTTTGTTTTGTTTATAAAATGAAAATGCTATAAAAGTAAATGCATCTTAAAAAATTTTAATGCATCTAAATTTTGTAAGAATAATACAATTAAAATATTTATTTTTAAAGTCTCTTAAATGGGCTGGGATTTCTTTGGAAGGAATGATGCTAAAGCTGAAACTCCAATACTTTGGCCACCTCATGCGAAGAGTTGACTCATTGGAAAAGACTCTGATGCTGGGAGGGATTGGGGGCAAGAGGAGAAGGGGACGACAGAGGATGAGATGGCTGGATGGCATCACTGACTCGATGGACGTGAGTCTGGGTGAACTCCGGGAGTTGGTGATAGACAGGGAGGCCTGGTGTGCTGCGATTCATGGGGTTGCAAAGAGTCAGACACGACTGAGCGACTGAATTGAACTGAACTGAAATGGGCTCAGTGAAGATGGATTAAAAGCATTTTGATCAGCTGCCTCACTGAATCTTTTTATAGAGCCAGTCTTTGTAACCCGTCAACTCTATTGGAACTGCTATTATGAATCTTTGAGCTTATTAGATTGATTCTTAAATTTAAGCCCAATTACTAAAGCATTTGTAGTTTCTTATTTCTTTATTGCTAAACTTTAGTGAATGTGTATATGTCCTTACTGTGCTTGTTATTTAACATTAATCTTCTATCATCAGAAGGAAGAAGAACAAATGATGCCTCATGAGTAGGCAAGGCATAATAATTAAAAAAAATATTCACATGCATTTATATAGCCATCATAATGAAATGAAATAAAGATTATCTAATCTTACCCCCTCGCCTCATATCTGAATTCCTTGCATTTCCCTTGCATTTGGAGCCTAAAGCATACTCTCACCTTTCTCATCATTTCAGTTTTTCATTTCTTAATATTTCTGAATTAAATTTTACATCTGATCACATGCCAGACTTTGTATACATGAAACTTCAGGCACCAACTGTATTTCAGTAGTGGCCTGCTCTAGTGAAACTCTGGCTTCCCAGGTGGCTCAGCAGTAAAGCATCCGCCTGCAATGCAGGAGATGCAGGAAACGCAAGTTCGATCCCAGGGTCAGGAAGATCCCCTGGAGGAGGGCATGGCAACCCACTGCAGTATTCTTGCCTGGAGAACCCCATGGACAGAGCAGCCTGGCGAGCCACAGTCCACGGGGTCGCCGAGTTGGACAGGACGGAGGCAACTGAGCACACACAGCGAGACTCACTTTCCCATGGGGCGTAGGTGGGCTTGGCAGCTGCTCTGGTCTAAAGGATTTGAGTTGATCATTGAGTTCTTTGTCTCTTTCTCCTCCTTTCTCTCTCTTGTCTCTCTTTCCCAGTGGTGGCTATGTTTATGGGTTTTTAAGATTCCTTTGCCCTTAAATCACAAATAAGCAAATATCCTTCCTTCTTAAGTTAACTTCCCTCCTTATTCTCCTTGAGTTTTACAGTAACATCTGCCCTTGTTATTCTAAAGGCGATTCATTCATTCAGTATTTTAACACTCTTGCTTAAGTCACCTGATATGAAAGATAACATCATCAAACAGTCGTCTCTCCCTTGGGTAGGCACATTTTCACTGACCCACCCTGATTTCATGTCTGAGAATTCTTTCAAGAGCAATGTACCACCTTGCATGGAACAGAAACCTAATTTTTCTCTTCGGGCATTAAGCCCACCCTCTGCAGTTTTCTAGAATGGCAATACCTATCTGCTCTCTGAGGCCACCATGGTAAGTCAGTCTTATAACCCTGATTTTCAGATATGCTTTATGTTTTTGAGTCTCAGGTATTGGCCGTACATTGTTTTAAATTCAGCAATGTATTTAGAAAGAAGATTGTGATATCTTATCCAGAATTTTAAGTCTTTATTTTTTTCAAAAGGTATGTCCAGTTGTCTATTCTGACATATTGCCCGGTTCTCTACATTCTGGAACAAATGGTCTTTTCCTGTTCTTACGTTAGTACAAAACATGCAGACACGCATAAGGGAATAAGTGTTGGATATGGTAGTCCTGGTGTTTTCCTGGCCATTTTAATATTAAATACTTAATTTAAATATTTACATTTTAGTGAAGTTTTGAAGTTCAAATGCAATATCCTAAAGTTGCCTTTGTTTACAACACTTAGTATTTATGGCCATTTTTAATCTAATGGTTTAAACTGTGTTACAGTAGATTTCTCAGAGCCTGATGGTAGTGTAGCTAATTGAAGTTACAGAGCTAATGCACTGTCCCATTCACAGGATGATTATCCAAGATACACGGCTGTCACACAGCAGCAAAAACATGTTGATTTACTTAAGAAATTTGTAACACATGGAAATGTGCAATGGTTCAATAGGAGACCATTACTATTGTCTTAATTCCTTGCCTTTTTGTATGTCACTTTACAAAACTGATCAATACACATTTTCTCATCTACTTTTTAAAAAACAACAGCTCCTCAAATTCTAGTTAACAATGTGCTCTCTGTTTCCCTTTCAGCTCCTGAATATGCAATGCTGCTGCTGCTCCTAAGTCGCTTCAGTCGTGTCAGACTCTGTGCAACCCCATAGATGGCAGCCCACCAGTCTCCTCCATCCCTGGGATTCTTCAGGCAAGAATACTGGAGTGGGTTGCCATTCTTTCTCCATGAATATGCAATAAAATTACAGAATTTCAAAGGCAGTTATTTATTTTCCAAGTTTGATTCCTCTAATTATTCTACATAGAACAGTCATTTTCATGACAGATGGAAATAATAAGAAATTGCATTTAACTGATGGACTGTAATATAGGAATAAGTGTTACAGA
>NW_011494921.1:2720179-2721992 GCF_000754665.1 Bison bison bison | reverse complement strand
AGAAAAGAACCTCAAATTGTAAATTAGTGGATGGTGCTGGAATGTAAACCCATTACTTGTTCATAAGGCTCTGAAAAATATAAGATGTGAGAGGTGGACCATAAAGAATGCTTAGCACTGAAGAATTGATACTTTCAAACTGTGGTGTTGGAGAAGACCCTTGAGAGCCCCTCGGACAGCAAGGAGATCAAACCAGTCAATCCTAAAGGAAATGAATCCTGAATATGTACTGGAAGGACTGATGATGAAGCTGAAGCTCTAGTACTTTGGCCACTGATGCAAAGAGTTGACTCTTTGGAAAAGCCCCTGATGCTGGGAAAGATTGAAGGCAGGAGAAGGGGATGACAGAGGATGAGATGATTTTACAACATCATCGACTCCATGGACACAAGTCTGAGTAAACTCTGGGAGATGGTGAAGGATAGGGAAGCCTGGCAAGCTGCAGTTCATGGGATTGCAAAGAGTTGGACACAACTTAGAGACAGAACAACAAGAAAAACAACAAAATATAAGTGCAGCAGCATTTGTGAAATCATTCTGATCACGAGGAGGAAATGACTATTTACACGAATCACGTGCTTAGTTTTTGATGACTATGAAATGTATTGGACTTCCCTTGTGGCTCAGCTGCTAAAGAATCTGCCTGCAGTGCAGGAGACCTAGGTTCCATCCCTGGGTTGGGAAGATCCCCTGGAGGAGGGAACGGCTACCCACTATTAGTAATATTAAGTATACATTTGCATAATAGATAGCATTCAATGAAATACATATGGTCGTCTTACAGTCCTATCACCTGATAACAGGGTTTAATGTGGTAAAGCCTATTTTCAGAAGAAATAATGGAGTCGATGAGGCTAAAGAAGAAGGCAAGATGGACCTCCTCCCTGGTCTAGTAGCCAAAAGGACAAGCGACACAGAAGTCTCAAGAAGTGGAGGATATGGTAACAGCTCCTCTGCTGGCATGCGTAATGAGTTCTGTGAGCTGCTGAGCACAAGGGTGGCCCCAAGAGAACCAAACGAACTTGCTGAATGTACAGAGTTGGCCCGGGCAATGCACAGAGCTAGCAAAGGAAATGGAGTTCTTTCATCTCTCTAATGTAATGACAGAAACTGCATTCTAAATAAAGCCAAGACTGCATACTCTAAGAGTTCTCTGGTTGCTGCCTTTGTGATGAACTTGGCTTTCATATTAATTGCCAATGTTTGGACTCAAATGTAATTAAACTTATAATCAAACGTTGATCCATTAGCATTTAGTGCTGTTTCCAAGACCTGAATTTCAGGCATTAGTATTAAACTGAAGTGTAGCGTTAGTTACTTGGGTACAAGGGACCACTATTGAGTCTTTATTTTAATCACTGAGGGTCTATTTGAGCCTTAGATGAAGGACAGATAACTAGTCCCTAGGGTGAGTTTAAAACCTATAACCGTGCCTCTTTGAACACAGAACACAGTACTTACTGCTTGGTTGCCTTTTTGGTCTACTCAATGTTAATTTTCATATTGAATCACATGTTGTAATGTTTTGGCTTTTCTGATATGGGTAAAAACGATGCTATATCACAAACTTAAGAAATGTAATCTGTTGTGTAAAATTAGTGTTTTGAATGAGAGTGAGTTCTATATAGGAGAATTACATAAAAACTACGTGACTCTGTGAGAAAGTTCTCAGGAATGTGGAGAGAGTAGCATGACTGACAAGAGTCGCAGGCAGAGGTCAAGGCGGGAATATTTGTGCACATGCATGTGTGTCTTTGGATGCAAATACGTTGTTTATTTTGGAAATAAAACTCCAAGGCAATGTGGGACCACA
>NW_011494921.1:2716600-2720079 GCF_000754665.1 Bison bison bison | reverse complement strand
ATAATAGCCAGGACATGGAAGCAACCTAGATGCCCATCAGCAGATGAATGGATAAGAAAGCTGTGGTACATATACACAATGGAGTATTACTCAGCCATTAAAAAGAATACATTTGAATCAGTTCTAATGAGGTGGATGAAACTGGAGCCTATTATACAGAGTGAAGTAAGCCAGAAGGAAAAACATAAATACAGTATACTAATGCATATATATGGAATTTAGAAAGATGGTAACAATAACCCGGTGTACGAGACAGCAAAAGAGACACTGATGTATAGAACAGTCTTATGGACTCTGTGGGAGAGGGAGAGGGTGGGAAGATTTGGGAGAATGGCAATGAAACATGTAAAATATCATGTAGGAAACGAGTTGCCAGTCCAGGTTCGATGCATGACGCTGGATGCTTGGGGCTGGTGTACTGGGACGGCCCAGAGAGATGGTATGGGGAGGGAGGAGGGAGGAGGGTTCGGGATGGGGAACACATGTATACCTGTGGCGGATTCATTTTGATATTTGGCAAAACTAATACAATTATGTAAAGTTTAAAAATAAAATAAAATTAGAAAAAAAAATGTAATCTGTTGTGTAAAATTAGTGTTTTGAATGAGAGTGAGTTCTATATAGGAGAATTACATAAAAACTACGTGACTCTGTGAGAAAGTTCTCAGGAATGTGGAGAGAGTAGCATGACTGACAAGAGTCGCAGGCAGAGGTCAAGGCGGGAATATTTGTGCACATGCACGTGTGTCTTTGGATGCAAATACGTTGTTTATTTTGGAAATAAAACTCCAAGGCAATGTGGGACCACATCAATTAGGTACAATTATGGCTAAAATTAGGTCAATTAAGTGGCCTTACAGGAACAGACACATACTTCTGATCAATGAATATATCTAACCAAGGAACTGTCTGTTGGAGAAAGTAGTGACCATCTAAAGAAACAGAGTTAATTCAGAAAGACGCCTTTTAAGAAGAAAGTAGTAATTATATACTCTTCATATAATACTCCTCACATACTTTTAAAACCATGTGAGCTATTTCATGTTCCCCTTATTTGTATTTATTAGGTAAACAAATAAGTCAACTTGTTATTGTTAAACTATAAACCTCCAGAATCCTTTGCAATTATTAATTAATTCAGTTTAATTAATTGCCATGCAGTCTAGTCTTTGCTGCCTAATCACAGGGATACCAGAAATGCCACAAAATTTGAGTGCTGAACTGAATGTACTAAGCTGCAATTTTTAAGATTGTTTCATGATCTTAAAAATATCTGAGTATTACTCTTTTGAATCTGTGATATCTTATATTTGAATTACCATTAGACATTTCCATGTTATTTAGATCTTAATAATTTTGAAAAGATGAGAGAAAAACTCCAAAATTACATTCTCTCTCCCATATATGAGAGATAGACAACATGTCAATAAAATTCTTAGTATGACTTACAATTTACTGTGTCCTCCACATCCAGTCCTACATAGCAACCCCTTCTTGGCACATGGTAAACGTTCAGCAAATATTGTTGAATGATTGATTAACTGCAAGATATATTGAAAAGAGCATAGTGTCAAGCAGAACTGGCCTCATATTTTAGCTCTATGACTTTAGGCAAGTTATTTAACCTCTCTGAGCTTGAAATTCATCCTCTATTAATAATACCTACCTGACAGGACAGCCCTGAAAATGAAATAAGACCACATAAATAAAACACATAGGATATTGCCCCCAACATAGTAAGGGTTCAATAAATGTCGATTTCTTTCATCAGATGTCTTTTCAGTGCTGCCCATATTGGTAAGTGAGCTGCTACATCTCAACCAGTATGATATTTCTGGGATGATGTAATCTAATTTTAAAATTTAAAGGTAAATATGCGTGTTATAAAAATAACCATTTGTAACATTACAATAAGAATGGTATCTGGTGTGTATGAAGAAAATTCATTGAACTATCACTCATAGGAATTTGCTTGATCCAAAATTGAAGTGAAGTGAGAAATGAGGAATGTCTAGACTCGAGTTGTTTTTCATTTGGGGATAAACACTTGTCTAGCCTAGGCTCACAGGCAGCAATTGGTCAAAAGGAACAGAACTGATTCCAGCTGGCTGAAGCGAGGGATGATTATAAGACGGCGGCATCATCTCAGGGAACACGGGCAGAAACTCAGGGGACTCACCAGAGGCCTGAGTGTTACGAAATGGGCCACTGAGGTCCTCTGCCTCCTCTCAGTCTGCCGTCAGCTCACACCTCTCAGCCCATCGCTTCCTCCCCTGACTTACTCATTCCTCAGACACGGCTGCTCCACTGCTGACTTTCTAGGGCTTCCTTTACTCAAGTATCCAGCAGTGACTGACTGTCGTGGCTGGGTATCCATTTCAGACCTGAGGGGAAACACTTTGACTGACTCAGAAGAACCTCTGACGGGCTCTCTCTGACCATCTCATCATCTAGGACCACACAAGAATGGCTCTCAGAAGGTGATAAAACTTACTTCAATTAGTATGATCATCTCCAGGACCATCTATATGGCTGCAAATGGCATTATTTTATCTTTTAATGGCTGAGTAACATCCCACCATATATAAGTACCAACCTTCTTTATCCATTCATCTGTTGATGGATATTTAGGTGGCTTATCATACCAAGGGAAGTAAGTCATGAATCAAGGTAAATTGGAAGTGGTCAAACAGGAGATGGCAAGAGTGAACATTGGCATTTTAGGAATCAGTGAACTAAAATGGACTGGAATGGGTGGATTTAACTCAGATGACCATTATATCTACTACTGTGGCCAAGAATCCCTTAGAAGAAATGGAATAGCCCTCATAGTCAACAAAAGAGTCTGAAATGCAGTACTTGGATGCAATCTCAAAAGTGACAGAATAATCTTTGTTCTCTTCCAAGGCAAACCATTCAACATTACAGTAATCCAAGTCTATGCCCCAACCAGTAATGCTGAATAAGCTGAAGTTTAACGGCTCTATGAAGACTGTCCTCCTTATTGCCAAATTCAGACTTAAATTGAAGAAAGTAGGGAAAAATACTAGACCATTCAGGTAAGACCTAAATCAAAACCCTATGATTATACAGTGGAAGTGACAAACAGATTTAAGGGATTAGATCTGATAGAATGCCTGAAGAACTATGGACAGAGGTTCATGACATTGTACAGGGGGCAGTGATCAAGACCATCCCCAAGAGAAAGAAATGCAGAAAGGCAAAATGGTTGTCTGAGGAGGCCTGTTACAAATAGCTGAGAAAAGAAGAGACGTGAAAGGCAAAGGAGAAAAGGAAAAACGTACCCATTTGAATGCAGAGTTCCAAAGAATAGCAAGAAGAGATAAGAAAGCCTTCCACAGGGATCAGTGCAAAGAAATAGAGAAAAATAATAGAATGGGAAAGACTGGAGATCTCTTCAAGAAAATTAGAGATACCAAGGGAACATTTCATGCAAAGATGGGCTCAATGAAGGACAG
>NW_011494921.1:2713992-2716500 GCF_000754665.1 Bison bison bison | reverse complement strand
TTATACAAAAAAGATCTTCATGACCCAGATAACCACAATAGTGTGATCACTCACCTAGAACCAGACATCCTGGAATGTGAAGTCAAGTGGGCCTTAGAAAGCATCACTACGAACAAAGCTATTGTTCATAGTGGAATTCTATTGTTCGTAGAGGTGATGGAATTCCACTTGAGCTATTTCAAATCCTAAAAGATGATGCTGTGAAAGTGCTGCACTCAATATGCCAGCAAAATTGTAAAACTCAGTAGTGGCTGCAAGACTGGAAAATGTCAGTTTTCATTCCAATCCCTAAGAGAGGCAATGCCATAGAATGCTCAAACTACCACATAATTGCACTCATCTCACATGCTAGTAAAGTAGTGCTCAAAATTCTCCAAGCCAGGCTTCAGCAAAATGTGAACCATTAACTTCCATATGTTCAGGCTGGATTTAGAGAAGGCAGAGGAACCAGAGATCAAACTGCCAACATCTGTTGGATCATCAAAAAAGCAAGAGAGTTTCAGAGAAACATATACTTCTGCTTTATTGACTATGCCAAAGCCTATGGCTGTGTGGATCACAACAAACTGTGGAAAATTCTGAAAGAGAAGGGAATACCAGACCACCTGACCTGCCTCTTGAGAAATCTGTATGCAGGTCAGGAAGCAACAGTTAGAAACAGACATGGAACAACAGACTGGTTCCAAGTAGGAAAAGGAGTACGTCAAGGCTGTATATTGTCACCCTGCTTATTTAACTTATATGCAGAGTACTTCATGGGAAATGCTGGGCTGGATGAAGCACAAGCTGGAATCAAGATTGCCAGGAGAAATATTAATAATCTCAGGCATTCAGATGACACCACCCTTATGGCAGAAAGTGAAGAAGAACTAAAGAGCCTCTTGATGAAAGTGAAAGAGGAGGGTGAAAAAGTTGGCTTAAAACTCAACATTCAGAAAACTAAGATCATGGCATCTGGTCCCATCACTTTCATGGGAAATACATGGGGAAACAGTGGAAACATGGCTGACTTTATTTTTGGGGGCTCCAAAATCACTCCAGATAGTGACTGCAGCTATGAAATTAAAAGATACTTACTCCTTGGAAGAAAAGCTATGACCAACCTAGACAGCAATTAAAAAGCAGAGACTACTTTGCCAACAAAGGTCTGTCTAGCTAAGGCTATCGTCTTTCCAGTAGTCATGTATGGATGTGAAAGTTGGACTATAAAGAAATCTGAGCACCGAAGAATTGATTATTTTGAACTGTGGTGTTGGAGAATTCTCTTAAAAGTCCCTTGGACTGCAAGGAGATCCAACCAGTCCATCCTAAAGGAAATCGGTCTTGAGTGTTCATTGGAAGGACTGATGTTGAAGCTGAAACTCCAATATTTTTGCCACTTGGTGAATAACTGACTCATTTGAAAAGACGCTGATGCTGGGAAAGATTGAAGGTGAGAGGAGAAGGGGACGACAGAGGATGAGATGATTGGATGCCATCACCGACTCAATGGATATGAGTTTGAGTAAGCTCCAAAAGTTGGTGACGGACAGGGAAGCCTTGCGTGCGTCATTCCATGGGGTCACAAAGAGTCGGACACGACTGAGCAACTGAACTGAACTGAACTGAAGTAAATCAGACAAAGACAAAAATGATGACAATGAACTTATTTTCAGAACAGAAGCAGACTCACAGAGTTAGAGAACAAACTTATGGTTACCAGGGGTGGGTGCATGGTGGGGAAAGGGATAGGTTGGGAGTTTAGGATTGACATGTACACACTGCTATATTTAAAGTAAAATGCCTTTCCATGAAAAAGCCAAGGAGCAAAGTTTTATTATGACAGGCAAATTTAAAATTAATATCCTGAATCAGTCTAAAAAGTGTAATATGTCAAAACCACACAGTCTTTACTCTATACACTGTTCTAGAGCTTTGGAAATACTGATCATTTAACATTCTCAGCAATATTGTGGGGGAATCTTTGTTGGTATCATTGTGGGATGACGAAGTGAAGCATTGGTATATTAAGCTATGTCCCCAAGACCCAAAGCTGGGAAGCGGCAGAGCATGGCCTCTGCACCCACACTGTAGCTGCAGAGTCTGTGCTCTGAGCAGCAACGCTAGTCGGCCTTTCCATGAAATTATGTTTACCTGTAAACAAGCTTTATTTCAGAGCCCTGGGCACTGTAATATTTAGCAACACCTCTAGGATCTCCTGGCTCAGAAGAACTCCAAGGACAGAATGAAGTTTTCCTGAATCCAGTCCCTCTGTGTAACCACCACCAAGCCAAAGCAACTCGTCGGAATTAAGACAAAAGCACCCGTTTCACGTGCTCTCCGTGAGAGGGAGTTACAGCTTGAGTATGACCATCAGTTAGACACCAAAATGTCGAAGGAAACTCTTTTTGTCACCCATTCATCAACAGAAATATCTCATCATTTCAGTTCAGTTTAGTGGATCAGTTGTGTCCGACTCTTTGCGACCCCATGAATCGCAGCACGCCAGGCCTCCCTGTCCATCACCAA